>NW_012267254.1:1829497-1852761 GCF_000151885.1 Dipodomys ordii | reverse complement strand
GAGGAGGAGGAGGAGGAGGAGGAGGAGGAGGAGGAAGAGGAAGAAGAGGAAGAAGAGGAAGAAGAAGAAGAATTATTTCCCTGATTGCAGATTTTGCGCATTTAAATCACTTTCTGTGTTGTGTAAAAGATTCCTCAGCCTCCTTATATGGCTGTTGGTTAGAGATCTTGGAAGGAAGTAATCAAACATCCCACCTCACCTAAGAGGCTAAGTGAGAAGAGTTCCTATTTCATAGGTACAGTTCAATGTCCCATGTTCAAAAACTAAGCTTTGAGCCAGGGGACTGGTAGCTCACGCCTGTAATCCAACTACTCAGGAGGCTGAGATCTGAATATCACAGTTTGAAGCCACCCTGAGCAGCATAGTCTTTGAGACGCTTATCTCCAATAAATACTCCATAAAAAGCCAGAAGTGGCGCTGTGGCTCAAGTGGTGAGCACTCACCTTGAGCTGAAGAGCTCAGGGACAGCACCCAGTTCCCAGAGTTCAAGCCCCACGACCTATAAAACAACAACAACAATAACTGTTTCTCCTAAGTAAGTTAAGGATTTAAGGAATCTGAATGATAAAGCAAGACTAGATACCATTCATTAAGTGCCATCCATTTGACCAAGCACTGTGCTAAAGATGTGTGTGTGTGTGTGTGTGTGTGTACTGAAGTTATCTAAATTTACCCACATGAATTAGGTATAACAACTCTCCAGTTTTACAGTGAGGAAACAAGAGGCACCAAACATTTGGTAATCTATAGCATGTCCCATAGGTAGTAAGTTACAGAGCTGGAATGTGACCCCAGACAGTGGCTCTAGAGCCCATGACTACTTCTTCTTGATCATGCTGGGGTAGCTGAAACATTCCCAGAAGCTATAGATATTAGTTCCCAAGGGGGTGTGATCTTCACCACTACTAGTATGCTATCAGGAGTGCTAGAGAGATACCTTTTCTCAAATAGCTCTTTATTAGCTGGGTGTGGGTGACTCATGCCTATAAGGCTAGGTACTTAGGAGACTGAGATCTGAGGATAGAAGTTTGAAGCCAACCCAGGCAGGAAAGTTTGTGAGACTCTTATCTCCAATTAACTACCAGAAAATCAGAAGCGGAGCTGTAGCTCAAGTACTAGAGTACAAGCCTTGAGCTTTTGGCACCCAGGTCCTGAGTTCAAACCTAGGACAGACACACACACACACACACACACACACACACACACACACACACACACAATCGTTTTATTAACCCACCCACCCACTGGCTGATGTCTGCTGAAATTTCACAGACTGGTTCTTTTGTTCTAGATTCCTGAAACAGAAGGCTAAGGTGCACAAAGGTCACTATGATATTCTTTCCAAAGAGATGATTTTACTGTGCATATGTAGACATCAAAGGAAGTTGTGGTGTTACCCAGAGAGCTTCATGTTCCATGGTAGAGAATGGAGAAAATTAGAAAGCTACACTAGACAAACTTTAGCATTTTGGAGATGGTTAATGTTTGGTAGTCACCGTCCTGAAAACTCATCCTCACAGCCACATTTTAGTTTTTGAATAGGAACAGCTTTTTGAGTGAGGGCCTTTGGAGTAATTTTTCCAGAATCAGTAGCTGCTGAAAGTCTCTGCATTGTCTGTTTGTCTCAGTATTCACTCAGTTAGCTATGAATTACCTCTCTCCAATTCCTGTTAACAGTACTTGGGAAACAACTCTGATCTGCCTGTGAGGAGAGACAAAGGGAGCATGGAAGGAGGAAGCAGCCTCTGGGTATGGACTTGCAGCTTTGCCATGCATCTAAATGGAGCAGGAAATTGAGGAAGTTCTTTGGCCTGAACTTTGCTCTGCTCTTAATGGCAGCAATATCTTGAGCAATACTTTTCTGGCTGTTCTTCCTGCTTCACTTGCCTTCTGTGTGCTGATGGCTTTCATATCTAGCTCCTTAGCTCCTTCTATTAAACCACTTCTCTGAGGTATACAGTTATTGTCAGATAAAGACGATGTTCCCTCCAGATAACACTAATTAAAAATAATTTTTATTTTATTTTTTTTTTGTCGGTCATGGAGGCTTGAACTCTGGGCCTGGGCGCTGTTCCTCAGCTCTTCAGCTCAAGACTAGAGCTCTACCACTTGAGCCACCACACCACTTCCAGCTTTTTTTTTGTTGGTTGTGGGGCTTGAACTCTGGGCGTGGGTGCTATCCGTGTGCTCTTCAGCTTAAGGCTAGCACTCTACCACTTGAGCTACAGCGTCACTTCTGGTTTTCTAGTGGTTAATTGGAGATAAGAGTCTCACTGACTTTTCTGCCTGGGCTGGCTTTGAACCATGATCCTCAGATCTCAGCCTCCTGAGTAGCTAGGATAACGGGCGTGAACCACTGGTGCCTGGCTTAATTACGGCTTTTTCTGCTTATGTGATACTGAGGAGTCGAACCCAGAGCTTCATGCATGCAAGGCAAGCACTCTACTACTGAGCCACCTTCCCAGCCACTAATGTTTAATTTTATGCATATGTCTCTTAAGCAAGAATGATTCCTACAGCCTGCCTTCAAAATCTATGTCCTAGGCCACACCATGTTTGAATTCTACTGCCACTGCTTCAGAGCTCTGAAACACAGATTACTGTGTCTGAGTCTCAGTTTGCTGGTCTCTACAATGGGAATATAACTGGATTTACCTGTGATATAAAAGCTTAGCACTGCACCTGATACATATTCAATGCTCAATATAAAATGCTAAACATATAAAAGTGAGCAAATAAATGAGCAGTTGGTTGGATTTGATCCTCAAATTTTATGGGGTGTTTTCAGTCAATAGAATATTGAGTCCTTACCTCATTTTTGAGATATGTCAATCCAATAAAATCGAATTCAACCTGTAGAAAAGCCTTCAGGCTTCTTGTGTAGACTGTTAAGGGCATATGTGCCAGTTGATTCTTCCTAAGTGTTCTTTAGCAAGACCATAAGTGTATCACTCCGTGAGAGCCATTGGCACCATGCAACCAGAGCTACAGTGTCATCTATTTGGTAAGATTTGTGGGGCACTGGAAACCAATCATTCCCTCCTGGTGCCTGAAATTCTCACAGCAGCTTTTGAGGAGATGCAGTCTGAGGAGATGCAGTCTGAAACTATCTACCCTGTGAGTTCTCATTCAAGCACTGTGGTCTCTGGTCTCCATTCATCGGGGCCTTGTACTTCCTGGAGACTGCTGTTAACATGCACAAATGCCTCCAAGTCATACCCTTGGATCTTAACAAAAACTCCCAACTTGCACTTGAATTCTTTAGCAAGGCTCCACAGAAAGAGTGTAGCACAGAACCAGGATTAGAGTTAAGAGAACTTAATAACTAGACAACTGACTTCCAACCGTTAGGGGAAACTGGATCCACAGACCCTACCTCACTGCATAATGGGCCTGTATCATAATAGCTTCAGACAGAAATGAAATCCAACATCTGAGCAACCCAGTACTGGGCCATCAAGTCATATCAATTTGGGCTAATGGACACAAAGAGGGGCCGAGGGTCTATTTTTCAAAGTGATACCGATTCACGACTGCCCAGCCAGTATAGTCGCATAGAACTAATAGCAAACTAGGGCTGCCAAGTCTTAGGCTTGCCAGATCTGCTTTAATGACAAGATGAGAAACATTTATAATTAGCGCATTCAGCCTGTAAATGGGCTCCATTGCACTCCTAGCCAACAGTCTCTTCCCAGGATTGGGAGGAACAAGAATGTACCATGTGTACCCTATTTTAAAGCAGGATCTCAAACAAATCTCAAGCTTTATGAAGCTGGGGCCCTAGCAGAAGCTCTTCAAATGCTGAGCTAGGGCCATTGCAAACAGTGATAAGTGTAGCTGTTGCCAGATCATCAGAAAGCATGACTGAAAGGGAGGAGAAACCATGACCTTTGTTAGAATGAAACGCCATTATTATGAGTCAGGAATGGCCTTCCTTATCTGCTAAGGTTATGCACACTGTCCCCAGATATCAACTGAATACCGTATTTTTGTGGGCACCACGTAGAAGGCAGTCATAAGGCAGCAATTCCACTTTGTGGTTATCTCTCTCAAACCAAACTGCTAGAAAAGGATTCTGAGCAAGCTGGGAAGAGAGAATTAAGGGAATCCCATGGCTGCTTCCTAATTCTGCTGTAAATAGACACACATTTCAGTTTCTTCCCAAGAAAGATCAATAAACAACGGTTCTGTGTGCATTCACTTGCTATGATGTGTGTATGCTCATACACACACACCCACACATAGACACACACATCATACACACATCCTTTCTTGAGCTTTGAAGCAGGAGGTGGGAAATTCAAAAAAAGAAGAGCCTGAGAAGCCCTTTTGGTTTATTTCATGGGAGTTTTTTACCTTCTCCCTCAAAGGAACCAGCTCCAAGTGATACACACCAGAAGCCCACTCATGGAGTCTTAGCTCTCATTCTAGATATAAAGCAGAGAGTTTCTAGGACAGGGCTTACAGCAGGAGAATCTCTGCCTGTTGGGGGGTGGGATTGCTATAGTTTCAAAAGTAACCAAAGGTGGGCCTTAGGGTGCGAGATGCTATGTCTTGAATACCTAAAAGAGGTGTGTGAAAAAAGAAAAGAAAAAGCTCTCCCCGCCCCGCCCCCCCTCCGCCGGCTTGTGTTAAGTCAGGAAGAAAGGCCCAACAGAGACACTTACCTTTCACCTGCAGACTTCTGCTGGTCAGGTTTTCTTGGTCCTCTGGACACTAGGGAGAGATTTAGAGTTCATGAGGATGTGCATGTAGACAGTATTTGCCCAAGAGCTTCACACAAGGCAAGAAGAATGAAATAGGGGGTGCAGAGGGGAGTTATCTATGGATACCTGGTGTTATTTCTTCAGAGAACTGGCCATATGATATAGGACAGGGAAGCTTTTACTTATATCACAGGGCTAGAGGATTCCAGAAGGAGCAGACGCTTACGAGCAAACATGGACCTGGTTGGGTAGCAGCGATGAGAACCAGGCCCAATTTGAATAGAGGGCCTGCAGCTGGGAGCCATGTGCTAGAAGGTGGGGAGCAGATTGTACTTGTCAGATACTCCAGGTTATTGGCATGAGAGTGTCTGTTCAGTACCCTTCTCTTGGGAAAAAAAACTGGGTAGAGACCGATGTGATTTTCTGTGCTGTGTGCTCCAACACAAGAGCTGTGTAGTGGTCTCACCTTTAGAGAATAAATCTCTTGTCTTCAAAAACCTGTATGAGCCCTAGGAAACCTGCTTGAGGTTCTTTTTGCAGATGAAATACAGTAAGCCAGAGCAGCTGTGCCTGACATTTCCTGAGGAAAGCAAGGAAGGCTGTGCCTGGCTCTGCCTTGTCCCGGAGGGAGAACATTCCAGAGGGAGCCCCCCCCCCCAGTCCCTGTTCAGTCTCCCTGTTTCCACCCAGCTTCCTCAAACCCATAGTTTGGGAACCTTCTCAAATCTGTTGGGTTGAAGGTTGAGAAAAAATCCTCGAGATGAGGTTCTCTCCACCCCCCCCAACTCTATCTAGGCAGCCTTCCCACACTTAGCCTATTGTGCTCTGCCTATTGGCAATGACCTAGGCCTGACCTTCATAGCAAAGCCTCGCTGGTTTCTAGATAACTGAGTCCTGGGAAAGTGTGGGACAGAGACTCTTCCCAGAGCCCAGCGAGCCCAGCACGTACTTTCTCTCTTCTTTGGGGCCTGGCAGGAGTTAAAATGCAGACCAAGTTCCCCTCATGCACACCTGCAGAGGGGACAGTAAGACTAATCTGCCCCCAATAGCTGGCATACAGGGGGCTCATTCACAATTCACTGCCTTCCATGGGGGCCACTGCCTCTCCCCGCGCTGCTGCTCCTCCACAGCCCCCCCTTTTATTCTCTAACAAGTTAGCTACTGCTAACAGTTGAGCTGCTCTAATCTTGTAAATAGACCCCAGCCTCCCTTCCTCAGCACATTTTTTTTAAAGGAATGGTGTGGGGTTTTTTTTCCTCCTTTCTCTCTCTGTCTCTGTCTCTGTCTCTGTCTCTCTCTCTCTTTTATCATCATCAAAATATATTCACCAAACACCCACATCTCTGTCCACACTATAAATCAGGGTGGGGAGCCTCTGGCCCACAGCCCAGATCTGGCCCTCCGCTTGATTCATCTGGCATGTGGGGGGATACTGTACTGGCTGCCACAGCTGCAACCCAGAGAATAATGCCTCCCTCCCCACTCCCTCCCACCCCCTCTCTACACTGCTGGGGCCATCCCATTCCAAATGGAGCCTCAAAAATAGCCAGACTCCACTAGTGGAGGGGGGGGGGAGAGGGGGCCTCCTCCAGTTACTGTTAAACAGGAAATGAGACAACAAAGCTAAGAAGGTGATTTTCATAATGAGCAAAGTCAACATTTAGTGGCCACTTTACTCATTTCCAACACGGGGCTAAGAAAGCGTATCACTGAGATTTTCTCCTTTAATCTTTCCAGGCCTTTTGCATAAGGAACTCTTGTTTCCATCCGGAGGGTGGGCGAACAAGGGTCGCCTGGCCCCAGAGCTAGCAAGCACAGCACAGCTGGGAAGCAAATTCCAGCTCAACTCACATGAGAACCTCTGTAACCACTCTGCCCCACGGTCAGCCAGATACCTCGGAGGAGCTTCACTCTCACGGGTTTTGAGTCGCATCTCTCCCTTGTCCCTGCAGTATGTGCAATAGCCACATACTAGTTGTGTCGTGCCTATAAATCTGACTCCAGTTACTTAATTGTGACAACCTGTGCTCTAAAGAATTGTTTTAGAAAAGAAAAAGAAAAACAGAGGCAGGCGAGGTAGCACATATAATCCCAGCACTGGGGAGGCCAATGCAAGGGGTGGTGTCAGTGGCAAATTTAAGGCCACTAGGTCAGTCTGATACACAATAACAACAGACTACTTAGAAATTTATTTTCTTTTGTGTCAGAGCAGAGATGGAATGCTGTCCCTTAGCTTGTTTACTCAAAACTTGTACTTGAGCCACAGCTCCATGTCTGGCTTTTTTTGGTAGTTAGTTGGAGATGAGAGTCTCCTACATTTGTCTGCCTAGGATGGCCATAAATTTTGATCAGCTCTCAGCCTCCCGACTAGGTAGGATCACAGCCAGACTGCTTAGAACTCTAAAAAGACAGTGACATTCAAGTCCAGAACCTAAGGAAATAGGTTCTGTAGGGGAATTTGTCACAAAGATTCCCCTTTCCTATTGGCCTAGATAGGTCATAAGCAGTAATGGAAGAGAGAAGAGACACAGAATGTCAGAGACCGAAGTCTCAGAGACAGAGAGACAGAGAGACAGAGACTAGAGACTAGTGAAGCCCTCTAATTTTATTCACCAAGAGACCCAGGTCTTGAGCCCCTTCCTCTGAACCTCAATGCCTCAAGCCACTACTAGTACAACCTCTCCAGTCCCTAAAAGACACTGCTGGTATGGTATCTCCTCAGCAATAAAGTCCCAATAAAAATAGAATATGCCACTAGCTAAGAAAGACGTGAACTCAGAATTTTCCAGCAGTTGAATGGCTAAAAACAAAAGGCATTTGAAAGGGGGTCATATCTGAGCCTCCCCAGTTCAGATCATCTATCTTAAAAAAAAATTGGCGGAGGAATATAAGCTCTGCCTGTCATGACATCTGTACATACCAACGGACACACAGACACTGTTTGCTGCCACACCAAGGTAGCAGACAACTGCTGGGGTTTAGGGGGAAACAAAATCAGAAGGAACTTTAGACTGATCCAGGAAAGAAGAGGCAACTGTTTAGTGACAGAGCCCTGGACCCCCCCTCCCCAACAGGGAAATGAAAATTTGGCTGGGCCACTAACCCCAACAGGGGTGGTCTCTGAATCCAACAGCTGGTACTAACAGCCTGAGCCATAAGTACAATACTCCAAATGGTACATCTTGTCCAAGACCCTTAGAAATGGAAGATTTGCTATGGTCATTAGGAGAAGGCTCTGGCACCTTTCAACCATTTGTATCTCTTTATTATCTCCCTCCACATTTGTTGTCTGGCAGGCACAGCTGCAAGGCTCGTACAAGCCATGGCCTCACACCTGTGGGAGACTCCACAGAAAGGGGTCAAGTGGAGGAGTAGCTTGAAGGCCATCATGTCTGATTGCTCGAAACCAGTGGGCTCTGCACCATGGACCACAGGAAATCCCTGCCTCTGTTTTCACAAGCTGCTTGTATCTTCCTCTTGTGGCACTCCAAGGAGTTTGCTGCTACTCAGAGGGAAGTGTATTAAAAACTGCAAGTTGAAGGAAGTAAATCAAAATAGCAGTGCATCTCGCAGCCTGGTGACCTATTTCCTGAATTGGATGTTGGAATTGCCTTCCCACAGAACAGCCAATTGTGATGTGTTAGTATTTTCATGCTGCGCAGCCCTCTGGCATAGAGGCGCTGCCCCATTCCTTCCCAAGGAAATTCCACTACAGGCAATGTTATGATTAGTGGACTAATAACACTTGTCGTTGGAACACTCCAGACAAAGCTGCAGTGTGGACTGGCCTCCAAGTCCCTTAATCACCTATTTCATCATCTCCACACTGGAGCCCTGGCAATGGGGATGGGCTTGTGGATCCCAATAATTAACCAAAGGGACAGCTGCTTGCTTGCATGGGGATTTCCCTTCCTTCCATTCATAATTCCAAGCCAATCTAGGGTGTTAAATGGTGTTGCTTGTCATAGCCAATACTGGATGGCAGCTCAGAGAGAGGAGAAAGAGACAGAGAGACAGAGATGCTGCAGGCGAATTCGGAAGCAAGTCACCTGCCCAGTTACTTGTGACATTCATGCATGCCCATTTTCCTTGGGATTAGCTTGTGGCTGGAGTTTTGTATAGGGCCCAAAGGAGAGGCCAGGAAGTATGTGTGCCTGGCCACCTGGTTGGGAGCAGTACTGACTCCCAACTACAATGGTGGGTCCCTTTCCGCTTCCCCCTTAATATTGCTCGGGAAGCTATAGAGGAAAGAGGTAGGCAATGCCTTTACACACCAAAGCATATGGCAAAGCCAGTTGGGTCTATGGATAATCAAGGACTGAGGGATAGTCATGTTCTTTGCTCTGGTCCCTTTTGATTGAGTTTCCAAGCAAATTGGAGTTGGTCAGCTGAACACAGACACTTTGGGTAGCAGGTCCTGGAGCTTGAACTCAGAGGTCAGGCTCTGACCCTTAACCCTCTTTGATCAAGGTTGGTACTCTACCACCGGAGTCATAGCTCCAGTTCTGGCATTTGGGTGGTTAACTGGAGATAAGAGTCTCATGGACTTTTCTTGCCTGGACTGGCTTTGAACTGTGATCCTCAGCTCTCAGCCCCCTGATTAACTAGAATTACAGGCCTGAGCCACCAGTGTCCGACTGAAGACAGACACTTATAAGTTCAGAATGAAGTAATTTAGAAACAAGCATGGCTGTAGAAAGAATGTGGTAACACCGATAAGGTGAGCAGACACAATCAGAGGAAGAACAAGCATCCTCAGGGACATATTGATTTCTCAGAATTGCTAGTTCTCATCAGACCAGCAGACTTGACCTGCTTTATAACCCTGAGAGCCATCAGGGCTCTTTGGCCACATCTTTGAGTGAAGAAATAAACATAGAAAGAGAACATAAACGGGGGAGGGCAAGGAGTAAGAATGGAAGGAGGGGTGAGAAAAAAAGCAAACACAAAAAACAAGCAAAGGTCAATTATTGTTGGAAAGTGGTGTGGTAACAACAATGTGTGCATGTTCTTAGCAGAAGCACTAGCACCACTAGAACTGGCTTCAGGGAGAAGCATTTTCCCAGTGCGTGGTATTTGACGATTTAAAATCCCGTCGACAATTCCCATGAACATAAGACACAGGGCAGACCATGCTTTGTCATTTTCTTCCCAGAGATAATGTGCTCCTTTCCCCAAGGTTCCTGACTTAACTGTAATGTTGGTGGGACTCAAGCAGGTTCATTCCCAGCCTCTGAGGGTTCTCTGCCCCTAAGCCAATTGAAAAATATCCCAGATTTCTAACTTTCCCCCCTCACTCTCCAGCCCCCACTTTTCCTGGACCCAGGTTACCAAGAGAGAAGAATTACATCCACTCTTTTCTCCACCCTCCATGTGAAGGACAAACTGTCCAGATGACCACACAGCTCATGGAGCAAAAGCTTAAGCATTCTCTGGGAAAGTCCCACCCCAGTCCCTTTCCCACTGACCTTTCCAAAATTCATTTGGCTTTGTTTGAGGCTCCACGAGTTATGAGTGTTAGCTTCCAGGGGAGTGTGAGATGAGGCATTCCCAGTGTGGGATTTAGAGTTCATTTCCACACAAGTGCCAGAGGAGAGTTTGGGGACTGTTTCCCCCTCGTAGTTAGACCATGACGCAAAACCTGTTGCTTTGTTTAGACATAATTGTCCCGCAGCAAGACAGATGGTATTGCACAGAATTGAATAATTAAGAGATTGAAAACGCCAAAAAAATAAGTGTGAGGAAATATGGTTGGAGTCAAACACACTTCACAATCTATATGAACAATTCGGGTTCAAAATGTGTCCACATTTGGTCATTAGAGATTTGGTTGCCTTTGTTATCCGTAAAATAATACTTTATGGACAAGAGATGTTTTATGTCATGCTATTAAAGACACATATGAATTTTTTGAAGTATCGTGGGAACAGTGACATGGACTGTTCAGTTTATATTCATCTCTTCATGGGGAAACTGAAGTTCCTCAGATAACAACGAAATGAAGCAGTAGCTTCATTACACTGAATAATGTTTTTATTTAAAAAAAAAACAGAAAGGGAGAGAACAGGGTGTGGGGATAAGTTCTCTTGTTCAATTGTTTTCTGTTTCTCCATGGTTTTGAGCAGCTTTTACTTTTCCATAGCTCAGGCTCAAAAAGGACTCAGTTAAAAAGGACACTTCTGTAAATGAAGGCTTCCAGCAGCTGACACAGTATCTCAATGATGGAGTGCTTGCCTAGCATGGGAGAGGCCCTGGGTTTCATCCCCGGCACCATATAAACAAGCAAAAAAAAAAACCACACAAAGTAATGTCCCATGCCCACAAAACTGAGGATGAGAAAGCCTAAGACACTTAATCCAGAACCAGCTGACTTCTTAGAGTCTAAGTACAGGGAGGGAGCCGATGAATTCCAGCTAACACGGTGGCCACACTGTTTGCTTCTTGCCTGGCCCTATGGTCAATATCAGTAAGCACTCTTTCACTTGTGTGATTTGACAAAAGCAATACAGTATGGCTTTGGTTTGCTGCCTTGATAGCATGCTCAAAGTAGAATGACAACCTGCCCAAGTCAAAAGGTCAACGACCATGAGAAAGAGCTGGCCTTGAATGAGTGGACTTGGGATTGAGTTTTATTTAAACAAAGTATCTGATCTTGATTTCAAAGACTTATTCTGTGCTTTAAGATTTATATTGTCATTATCTAATATGATTAGATACACATCCTAGGACTCAGTAATAGCACTTCTAGGTGTACTCAACAGAAACACATGCACATGTGCTTCAAGATGTAAGTACAGAAATATCGGTAACAACGTTATTCATAATGGCCAGCACTGACAATAACCCAAGGACCTATCTAGAATCAAAATGGTATTGTAATAACATCATTTAATGGAATACTATACAGCAATGAGAATGAATGCTAGATAGCTACAGGTAACCAGGTAAATAAATCTCACAAGGATGATACTGGACATCAAGCCAGCCAAGAGAGGATCATCTGTATGATTCCACTTATAAAGAGTTCAAATATAGGCACAGCTAATCTATGCTGCTAGAAGTCAATGGTTGCCTTTGTGCCTTTGCCAGGGGTGTGGCTAGAAAAAGGTATAAAAGACACAGGAGACTGAATGGTGGCCCCAAGACAGATGAATATGTCCACATCTCAGATGTGGATGTGGCCTTGTTTGGGAAAAGGATCTTTGTAGATGTAATTATGGCATGGATCTCAAGATGCGGCCATCTTTGACCACCTGGGTGGTGCCTAAATCCAGTGAAATTGTCCTTTTGTGAGACGGAATAGATGAAAGCACAGAAGATGGAGAAGGAGAAAATCATATGAAGGTAGAGGTAAAGTATTTTGGGTTTTTGGTGCGTTTGTTTTTTGGGGGTGTAGCCACAAGTCAAGGAGGGCCTAGAACCACCAAAGCTAGAAAAAGCTGAAGAAAGATTCTTCTTCAGAGGCCCTAAAAGAAGCATAGTCTTGCTGGAACCTTAATTTCATATTTCTGCCCTCTACATTCATCAGGGAATAAATTTCTGTTGCTTCACATCATTATTTTGTTTTATGGCAGCCATAGGAGACTAATTGAGGACATTCTGTTTCTTGCTCTTATTATGGTTATATGAGTATATAAATTTGCATTAAGTCGTACACTAATGATCTCTGCGTTTTTCATGTATGTTGTACTTTAACAAAATATATTTTAAAAATTGATGATTATGCTATTTTTAAATGGCTCTTAAGAACATATAAAAATTCATTCCCAATATAGCAATAAAGGTACTCATTGGAATATGTAAAATCACCAACTTGCATTCATATTCTTTTCTGTGATGTATTAAAATGGCTTTTGCACCATTTTAAACCTTTTTTTGTTGTTGTTGGTCGTGGGACTTGAACTCTGGGCCTAGGTACTGTTCTTGAGCTTTTCAGCTCAAGGCTAGTATTCTACCACTTTGAGTCACAGCACCACTTCCGGTTTTCTGGTGGCTAATTGGAGATAAGAGTCTCATAGACTTTCCTGTTCAGGCTGGCTTTGAACTGCAATCCTCAAATTTCAGCTTACTGAGTAGCTAGGATTACAGGTATGAGCCACTGACGCCCAGCTAAACCATTTTTTCTCTGATGTTGGTACTGATGTTGGTACTAGCATTGCTATAAAAGACTTCTGTTTGGGGAATTAAATATGTTAGTGAAGATACAACCTAACATGAAATTACTGATAAAGTTCTCCAAATACATGGCACATTTTGTTAGGCATTATTCAAAATTCTTTTTTTTTTTTTTTTGTCTGTTGTGGGGCCTGAACTCTGGGCCTGGGCACTGTCCCTCAGCTCTTAGCTCAAGGCTAGCACTCTACCACTTGAGCCACAGCACCACTTCTGGCTTTTTCTGCTTATGTGGTGCTGAGGAATTGAACCCAGGGCCTCATGCGTGCAAGGCAAACACTCTACCACGGAGCCAACCTCCCAGCCCCTCAAAATTCTTTCATTATGAAATCATGCTATTTTTTTCCTAGAAAGAGAAATTGGTTTTTCTATTGTTAAGTCATATTTTGTGGAGAAATCCTTGGTTAATGCTGTAATCTTCATACTACAATCTCAAGGTTAATTTGAATGTATTGTAGTAAATATATGGTTTGCAATTCAAGGCTCCTAAGGGTTTGATTTGCTCCATTTTTTTCCCTAAAAGAAATCTTCTTGCTTGACTGCTATATACTAGGTATTGTACTTCCAGTTGTTGTTGTTGTTGTTGTCAGTCATAGGACTTGAACTCAGGGCCTGGGCACTGTCCCTGAGCTCTTTCATTCAAAGGCTAGTGCTCTACTACTTAGAGCCACAGCTCCACTTCCAGTTTTCTAGTGGGTAGAGATAAGAGTCTCATGGACTTCCCTGCCTTCAAACCATGATCCTCAGATCTCAGCTTCTTGAATCGCTAGGATTACAAGTATGAGCCACCAGCACCTGGCTGTAATTCCAGTTTTAACTTCAGAACAAGATGTCACATGGACCATGGTGCTGAAATACATGCATTCTATAAATGATATTATTTGTTAGACTTTCACCTATTAATATATTTTTAAAGAAAGCAAAACCCCTGTCAATTCCACTGAAAAGCACAGAGGAATTAAGAAAGTGCAGTAATTTAAATATCTGGAAAATGTAGCATTCTTCCCTTATTCTATTTTACTTATACTTATTGTCTCTGTAGCCCTTTTTTTGGGGGGGGTCCGGTCGTGGGGCCTGAACTCTGGGCCTGGGCGCTGTCCCTCAGCTCTTCAGCTCAAGGTTAGCACGCTACCACTTGAGCCATAGCACCACTTCTGGCTTTTTTTTCTGCTTATGTGGTGCTGAGGAATCGAACGCAGGGCCTCAAGCATGCAAGGCAAGCACTCTACCACTGAGCCACCTTCCCAGCCCTCTGTAGCCTTATTACTATGAATTTAACACTCTCATGTTTGGCAAAGAAAATGAAACTAAGAGTTTTATAAGCCATTTCTAAATTGCCAAATAATTTAATTTTCAGGAGGCGAGTCAGGAGGGAGAAGGAAAGTGTGAGAAAATGAGGGGAGGGGTAATACTGTTGGAAAAGAAATATACTCATAGTTTACTATGTAACTGTAACATCTGTTTTTATATCACTTTTAAAATAAAGTAAAATTTTAAAAAAGAAAAAAATTATTTTTCTACTATGCATGCCATTCATAAATCAATATGGTATAGACAAAGCATTAAAAGATATATAGGAAAAATAATGGAAGTGAGCTGAAAAGAGAATTTTCAAAATTGTCTTCAGGGGCTGGGAAGGTGGCTCAGTGGTAGAGCACATGCCTCGCATTCATGAGGCCCTGACTTCGATTCCTCAGCACCACATAAGCAGAAAAAAAGCCAGAAGTGGTGCTATGGCTCAAGTGGAAGAGCTCTAGCCTTGAGCTGAAGAGCTGAGGGACAGTGCCCAGGCCCAGAGTTCAGGCCCTATGACTGACCAAATAAAACAGCAACAACAACAACAACAAAACTGTCTTCTATTCATTCTGTCATAACTTTGCAATTGTAGTATGTGAATCCCAGTTTATTTAGCCTACTTTCTTCTATGCTATCATTAATTTAATTAATTTAGAACCATTTGCTGTTAAAATCAACCTTTGCCATTTTCCCTATTAACCACCTTACTCTTTTTTCAAAACTTGGCTCTACTTTTCTATGCATTCTGTCATTGATTTGACATACTTTGTAGTGAGTTATTTCAATATTCTACCGTTGGTTCAATTAACCAGTAGGTTACTACCATTGAAAATTAAAGTTTGATTTAAAACTCAGACTGTTACACCCCAAGATTTGGTTATTCTACCCAAGCATTGTGGCACATGCCTATAATCCAAACTACTGGAAGAAACAGAGGTAGGATGATCATAGTCTGAGGGTGGCCTAGGCCAAAGAATGAGACTTTAGCTGAAAAATAACTCAATCAAAGATAGGGAGAGGGAGAGGGAGAAAGGGGGGGGGAAGAAGCAGAGGAAGAGAGAGAGAGAGAGAGAGAGAGACAGAAGACAGAGAGGGAAAGAGAAAGGGAGAGGGGAGGAGAGAGACAGAGACAGAGTCAGAGACATAGATACATGCAGACAGAGGCAAAGAGAGAGAATTACACAGATGTGTAACTCAAGTAGTAGGGTACTTGCCTAGCAAGCACAGAGCACAAAGTTTAATTCCTACCAAAATCTGGTCATTCTATGTTCTTGTTTGCAGTTACTCACCACTTTGAGTAAACAGAGGCTGTCTTTATGAAGTTTTATTGTTTGTGTTTAAGCAATGATTCACAGCAGGAGGAAGCTTTTTTTATCAAATTAAAAAACAAACAATTCCCAGGCTGGGGAAATGGCTCAGTAGTAGAACATTTGCCTAGCATACATGAGGCTTTAGCATACACACACACACACACACACACACACACACACACACGCACGCACGCACGCACACCCCTTATTGCTGCTTAAGTCTAACTGATAGTATAATGACAGGGATTTTGGAAGACAAAAAACCACAGAGAAACAAGTAAATATCCAATTTTCATATGTTCGTTTGTGTAAGGTAGAAAATAGAGTATGTAAGAGGTACCAAATTTTCAGGCCAAGAACTACATGGAAGTTTGGGATAATGAATAGACATAGTTCACCCCAGAAGACTGCCCGAGTGGTCGGCACCTTGGTTTTGCTCAACGTGAATCAGTCGTGACTCCATTTTGATCATCAACAGTAATAATAAGATAAATGCTAACCCTGCCTTATGTGACCATTTGGAAACGAATCAGAGAAGCTCTCCATATCATTTGTGTGTCATTAAGAATGAGATTCGAAGATGGTTTCCTGTGTCTTGGAAAAATAAGAACACACTTGGCAGCCTATAAACAATAAACCAGTGGAGTTTTCATATTATTCCAAAAGAAGAAAATGCGTCCAAATGGAGCATGTTTTCCATTTTCCACTCCCTCCAACCTCAGGCAGATGATTTTGAGCATGTACTCTCCTCACACTGGCTTTGAAGGAGTCAGCACTTGCCAGAATCAGGGCGAAAGCCAAGTGCAGATGGAAGTGGCTGTGGAGAACAGGCCCAAATTCCCTCAGCAGGGATTACTGAGGAACAAAGCTGGCAGGGTGCAGATTTCAAACATCCACAGGTGCAGAGAGGCCCAGGGTGGGAGCTGGAGCAGTGGGGAAAGGCCTCTTTCTACCCTCACTCAGGAAGTTCTCATGTATGTCTGTTTAAAGGGGGCCGCTGCTGCTTACATCTAACTGCTGAGTCTACAAACCCAAGGAGACCTCATCACTAAAGACAGGCACACAGACTCCATGTAGGGTCAACCGCCAAGCACTGACCCTGCAAACACAGGACTGTGGTCACATTGTCTAGGGCACTAGGAGGGGTTTTGAAGACTAAAAGAGGAATATGTAAGGTTTGGGCTATGGCATAGCTGTTGATTTCTTTAAGAGGTCATATTCAGTTATACATGATTATGGAAATCAATTCGGACTTGTCATCCAAAGCCTCAACTGTGTGTATTTTATTCTGTTCAAATTCTCTGTCTCCCTCCTCCCTTTTTGTGCTGACCCTGGGATTTGAACTGAGGGCCTGGGCACTGTTCCTCAAGGTTTTTGCACAACTCGAACCACAGCTCCATTTCTAGATTTGTTATTTTATTTTATTTTTGGTGTTTAACTGAGAGCAAGAGTCTCATGGGACGTTCCTGCCTGGGCTGGCTTGGAACTGTGATTCTCAAATTCTAACCTCCTGATTAGCTGGAATTACAGGCGTGAGCCACTAGTGTCCAGTTCCCCCTCACCGCCCCCCCGACCTTTAAGTGTAAGAGACAAAGCAGCAAAGGCTGGGTCTCCTGTTTCTGTTGTCACCTTTGAGCTGTTGTCATGCATGTACAACTGTTAATGCAAAAAGAAAGACAAACTAAAAAGGAGAGCAAAGTGAAGACAGCAATGAATGGCACACGTTCCAAGTTAGTTCACAGTGGGATGGCCCACAAGTGTGGCTTCAGCAAGATGGAAAAATCACACTGAAGGGTTTGAAAGGGAGAAAAGATAAAAAATCTGGGGGCATAAAGAAGAAAAATCCCATGTAGAAGATACGGAAAGAAAGGCACCGTTTGTGAAACCAGATAATAACTAACTTGAAAAGAAATCAAAACGTTAGGTAATGCAGAATGCTCAGCTTGAAACTGTATATTGCATGGTGTTTTTTTCCTAATTCAGTTTTGTCTGTATGATATCCCAGCCAAATGTTCTAACTGAAAACCCTTGAGGAAAGCATAAACATGAGATAATAGTTCATAATTCAATTGCAGCAGCATGCACTGAATGCCTACTCTGAGCTCCATGTTCTGTTTGGTGCTGAGGGGAGCATGGAGGAATCACAAACCACATTCAAAGCCTGCAAGAAGCTTGCCATTTCCAAGGAGCAAAGAACACAGAAAACAATGGAAGCAATTGGATTATGAAATAAAGGACATCTCGAAGAACTAAAAGAAGCTGGGTACCAGTGACTCACACCTGGAATCCCAGCTACTCAGGAGGCTGAGAACTGAGGATCCCACTTCCAAGCCAGGATAGCAAAGTCCATGAGACTCTTATTTCCATAGCAAAAAGCCTGAAGTGGAGCTGTGGCTCACGTGGAAGAGTGGTAGGTGTTAGTGAAAAAGTCAAGGGACAGAGTCAAGCCCTGAGTTCAAGCTCCACTATAGGCAGGCAGGCAGGAACGCACGCATGCACACATGCACACACACACGCACACACATACATACACATACAGAGGAATGAAATAAACATTTGCTATAAAGACATGGTTCAGGCAAGAATGGGCAATTCAATACCACAAAATTCTGAAAACAGAATGGAGAAATATGCAGAACACAAGATAGACTCCTGAGATGGAGGGACAAAGTCATTCAACATTCAACTCTAAACCTGATTGTCCAAGTCTCCAGTTTCCACTGTTGTAAAATGGGAACACCATCAATACCTTCACCCAATGAATGGTCTGTGATGAGGAATACATGTGAAGTGCTAACACAGGGCTCACCACATATCAGGAAGTCAGCAAAACTTTGCTATGGCTTCTAAAAACAATCAAAATAATCTTTCGATTGCCACTGATGTTTAGATAAATTCACAATTAAAACTTCAGACTCAGAACAATCTATCTGTAGCCTCAACGCTCTGTTATTTACCACCCATATGACTATGCAAAGTCAGGCTGTTCATGATTTTTTGGTGCTAGTACTGAGGCTTGAACTCAGGGCCTGGTTACTGTCCTTAGGTTTTTTGCTCATGGTTGGTGCTCTACCACTTGGGCCACAGCTCCACTTCTGGTATTTTGCTAGTTCATTGGAGGTAAGAATCTCATGGGCTTTCCTGCTAGGGCTGGCTGTGAACCTCAATCCTCAGATCTCAGCCTCCTGAGTAGCTAGGATTACAAGCCACCAGCATCCAGTTCCAAACTATACTTTTGCTAAACAATGTGAAAGAGGTAAAATGCATGGTGAGCTATCAAACTACAATGGTCACCATCTTAAACGAAGGATATCCGTGCCCCTTAATGCTAGAGATAATGAAAAATAACCTAACTACACATAATTGGCCACTCCCCGAGAGCCAGTTGAAGTGAAGGTCTACCCCAGTGACCTCTTTGGAACTATAGTCATATCCGGAGTAACAGGAATGCTACTGCCTGGAAAAACAGGGTTCTTTTCTAAAATGGGTTTTCCCTTCTGGCTAGACTCCTTGGTCCAGAGCTGCAGTTGATAGGATCTTTGGGAGAGGTTTCCTTGGCCTTTTGTTTCAATGTTGTGCCCCCTTTATGATTCCATACATGAATAGGAAACCGGCCCTTTCCAGCTATGTCAGGACCCTGATTAATGCCACAGCAGCAGCAAGCATGTCCCAAACCAAACTGAGCTTGGTTCCTTCCTTTCCCAGAAGGACGCTTACATGTTTTCCCTTTGTTTGAAGGTGCTGGGTTAAAACAAAAAACAAAAAACGACTAGCATCACTTTCCAAGGGAGGTAAGAAGTCTCTCAAATCTGCTAACTCTCCCAAGCCTCGATTCTTTTTGTAAAATTTAAAATCAGTCAAGAACCAGTCGCGCCTGTAATCCCAGCTACTCAGGAGGCTGAGATCTGAGGATCACAGTTTGAAGCTAGCCCAGGCAGGAAAGGCCGTGAGACTCTTAGCTCCAATTGGCTGTCAAAAATACCAGAAGTGGAACCGTGGCTCAAGTGGTAGAGCAGTGGTAGATTTGAGGGGGGGGGGGAAGCTCTAAGATAGCGTCCAGTTCCTGAGTTCAAGCCCCAGAACTGGCACTCACAAAAAATTTAAATTAATCAGCTCACAAATGGAAACTATTCTGCAGACAAGACTGAGGAAAACATACATTGACCCAGGCAAACCTAGAGTACTTGCACAGTTCAGTGTGACACCCTGTTCTGAAATATGTCCAACCAAGGACCTGAGGCTTAGGGGTCACATTCCATCACTGGGTTCCTTCTTGATCTGTTTTCCTTTTTAAGTTTTCACAACTCCCACCCCTCTTGCAGAATAGTTTAGGTTCCTTTCCTGATCTCTGCTTGTCTCCCTGGGCAGGTTTCATTGTTCTCCCTCAGCTACCCAAGTTGGCCGGCTGCCTAGTTATCCCAAGAGACAGGAAAGCACCTTTTCCATCTCTCTGGTTTGGGACCATTTTGACTGCCTTTCTGGAGTTAACATCAGAGACTTTAAAAACATCTTGGTAAATGCAGATGTAAAAGTTAGATAGGATTGTGGTCACCTCGGCCCTCATTTTTCTTGCTGCTTAAAGTAGGAAAATTCAATGCTGTTTTTGGACTTGACCCAACACCTTTTCTGTCCAGAAAGCCAATAACTCACTCTCCAAGTGACTTGTTTGGCTCCACTGACCATATCGTGTATCATATATTATAGATGATATATCACAGTCATTGGCAAAGCTAACCAGTGCCCCAACTCCACTCGTAGGGCCCAGTGTTGATACTGCCAGAGGTAAGCATACATCAACGTGAGTGAGACATGGTGGGCTGTTAAACCAATCTCTGTTATTTAAGGTAAAAAGGGTAGAAGCCAACAGAGTTCCAAGTTTCTTGGATTCGTATCTGTACAATTTCTTTTGGACTGTCTAAATACTTCAAAAGATTGTATTTTCTATGTTCCTTGGAATTTGTTTTTCTAATCATGTGGATATTGTACACAGAACATTTTGGCTCAAAGTTCAAGGAGCTCCAAGGGTTCTCGTCCGGGACGCATGTCATAGGCTTTGGAAATAGTCAAACAATTCAAGTCAATATATGCTAAGGAAGGAGGAATGGCATGGAAGACTGGGATGTATATGTGACAGAAACAGAAGACTTTAACAGCTTAAACTCATTCCCTAAGCATTGCCCTAGGACCTTTTCATTCAGGACAATGACATACTCCGGGAGAGGTGGGGTGGAACACCACTGAGCATGCAGAGTTAAACAAAACCTTTTAGTAATCTATGGCTAATGTACACTGTGAGGCTCCTATGCACTTGCTGGATTCCTGTGGCTAAAGTTGCCCTGTCCAGTAGGCCAAATACTACAGGCCCTATGGTTTATAGTGCATCATGCAGTCTGCTGGGGAAGGGAAGATATGCACAGGGGTGGGGACATGGGTGATCTGACCACCCCGCTGTATTTTCAATTGCCTGGTCACTGAGCTTAATGAGTTTAAAAGAAGACAATTATTTTGCTCAGGGGCCTGTAATGAAGTTTGTCCTCTGCCAAGGGAGAGAAAATAAATGTCCATAGGAGTGGGGAGATAGTGGGGCCCTCCTTGGGAAATGGTATGCTGCTCACTCAGCTTATTAATTTTTAAAAGAGACATTATGGGGTCAGGATGAGAACCTTGGCCAGAAAGTTAAGGAAACTTGCTACAGGGTGGGCTCATTAACAGATATAGTAGAAAGAATATTGGCCTTTCTAAGGATGATCATGACACAAATGTTACATGTCATATGGCTTCATCCTTTTTAAAGCACATTCACATTGCTGACATAAAATTATAGGAAATTATCCAGTATGGAGCAGGAAATGGTGGTGCATGCCTGTAAATCTATAATCCCAGTACCTGGGAGGCTGAAGACAGGAGGATTTCAAGGACAGCCTGGATTACATAGCAAGACCTTTCCTTGAAAAACAAAAAGTCAGGTGCTGGTGGCTCATGCCTGTAATTCTAGCTACTCATGAGGCTGGGATCTGAGAATTGTGTTTCAAAGTCAACCCAGACAGGAAAGTCTGTGAGACTCTTATCTCCAACAAACCAGAAGAAAACCGAAGTGGTGATGTGGTTCCAGTGGTAGAGTGCTCGCCTTGAGCTGAAGAGCTGAGGGACAGCGCCCAGGCCCAGAGTTCAAGCCCCACGACTGACAACAGAGGGAGGGGGGAGGAAGAGAGAGAGAGAGGAAAGTATTCAGTATGGTCTCCTATCTGACACTCCGAGGAAAGCACCTGAGCAAGTACCATCTTCTTTATTTTCTAGAAAATGAAACTAAGGCCCTAAAGAATTTAGAGTCAAGATTCTTCAGTCAATAAGTGACAAAACTGGTCTTAGATATGTTACTCAGCTTCTTTCTGTCCCATCCCGTGAGTCTTCTCTTTTGAGAGATGGAGTTTAATCACCTTTCTAACCACATTCAGAACTGATACAGCTTTTGAGTCTCCTGTCCTCACTCTACTTCAACATCAATGCCAAGGGTTCATGGGAGATATTTGACAAATGAATGAATGCATTGCAAGTCTAAACTTTCTTAAGTTTTCCTTAGGCATCCATACTCCTGTCCTATTTTCTTACTCCTACATTTATTCTCTTGGGACAGACTTGTGCTATCCTCTATGCTAGTTATTAGCCATATGCAGCTACTGAAATAGAATAAAATGGAATTGATAAACAGAAAAATTCACTTTTTTAATTGTACTCACTACATCTTAAGTTTTCAACAGCCCTAGGTGACTAGTGGATAGTAAATTGGATATCACAAATGTATAACATTATTATCATCACAGAAATTTCTACTAGACAGCACAGCTCAATAGTGTCATCTGATTTCTTTCTTATATGATGGGCTACTCAATCTTAGGCAGATAAATGCCTCCCATCAACAATTGTGAAAGCAACAAATACTCTACAGAGGACTGGCCTACACATCTAGATGTATTTCTAGAATGGCACTAAATTTTTAGAATAAGTACTGCATTCCTTTCTGAGTTTTCTTCCATCTATACCTTCCAAAGACTTGTATATAAATGTGTGTGTGTGTGTGTGTGTGTGTGTGTGTGTGTGTGTGTGTGTGTGCCAGTACTGGGGTTTGAACTCAGGGCCTGGCCCCTGTCCTATAGCTGTTTTGCTCATAGCTGGTGCTCTACCATATGAGTCACAAATGTACTTCCAGCTTTTTGCTGGTTAATTGGAGAAAAGAGTGTCATTAACTTTCCTGCGTAGGCTGGCTTCAAATTGTGATCCTCAGGTTTCAGATTCCTGAGTAGCTTAAGATTATAGGCATGAGCTACCAGCACCTGGCTTTGCCCTAGACTTTTCTTATGACTATTTTCTCTGGATTGAATATACCCATTTCGCCAAGCAGAAATTTGGCCCATATTCTCATCCAAATGGAAATGCCTGGAAGTAGCACTGTTGCTCAAGTGGTAGAATGCTAGCCTTGAGCAAAAAGAGCCCAAGACAGAGCCCAGGCCTTGAGTTCAAGCCCCATAACCGGCAAAACAAAAACAAATTGAAATGGCTTTTAACACAAGGCCCTTTTGTTGTTGTGTTTAATAGAATGTCCTTTTCATTTTCCTTCCTTCCTTCCTTCCTTCCTTCCTTCCTTCCTTCCTTCCTTCCTTCCTTCCTTCCTTCCTTCCTTCCTCCCTCCCTCCCTCCCTCCCTCTCTCTTTTCTTTCTTTCTTTCTTTCTTTCTTTCTTTCTTTCTTTCTTTCTTTCTTTCTTTCTTTCTTTCTTCTTTCTT
>NW_012267254.1:1810625-1817197 GCF_000151885.1 Dipodomys ordii | reverse complement strand
TTTTCTTTTTGCTTATGTGGTGCTGAGGAATCGAACCCAGGGCCTCACGCATGCAAGGCAAGCGCTCTACCACTGAGCCACCTTCCCAGCCCCTTGTCTTACCTTTACTAAAGAAAAATAATGAATAAAATGCATAGTCTTTTTTTAAATTGCGAAAATACCCTACAGAGGGGTTACAATTACATGGGCAAGGTAATGAGTACATTTCTTATCAAGCATTGTTGCCTCTTCCTTTGTTAAAATGCATAGTCTTTGACCCGGCCACTTATCACTTCTGAGAATCCCTTTTAGCTGGGCATAGTGCTGGATATCTGTAATCCTAGCTACACTGACGTAGGAGTATCACAAGTTTGAGGCCATCTTGATTGACATAGTGAGACTCATTTCACAAAAAGGTAATGTTTCTTACAGAAACAAAGGTATACATGTAAGAACATTTACTTGTATACACAAATAAATTATAAAAACCTAAATTGCAAAATGAAAATAATGTATAGATGTTAAAATCAAACTCACAATCCTTCACTTAGTTCAATAAAGAATGTTCTAGAATTCTTTTTTTTCCAGTGTCAGGATTTGAATTCAGGGCCTTACCATTGCTTGATTTTCTGGCTCACTTGGCACTCTAACACTTGAGCCACAAGTCCATTCTGGCTTTTTGTTATTTTCGAGATGGAGTTGGCCTTTTCTGTCCAGGCTAGTTTCAAATCATGTTCTTCTAGACCTCAGACTCCCGAGTAGCTAGTATTACAAGCCACCTGTACCTAGCTTAATATTCTAGAACTCTTGAAGCAGTCTCCTATGCTCATTTCTAGCTATTGACTCTTTTTAATCTTTTTTTTGGGAGGGTCCGTTCATGGGGCCTGAACTCAGGGCCTGGGCGCTGTCCCTCAGCTCTTCAGCTCAATGCTAGCGCTCTACCACTTGAGCCACAGCGCCACTTCTGGCTTTTTTTTCTTTTTGCTTATGTGGTGCTGGGGAATCGAACCCAGGGCCTCATGCATGCAAGGCAAGCGCTCTACCACTGAGCCACCTTCCCAGCCCCAATCTTTTTTTTGTTATTGTAAATGTGTTGTACATAGGGATTACAATTACAAAAGTCAGGTATTGAGAACATTTCTTTTTGAACAACATCACCTCTTCTTTTGCTCTCTCCCAATTTTTCCTTCTCAATGCCCCTCCCCCACAATTTATTTAGTTCATTTTTAATATAGTATCTAATGAGTATCAGTGCTCCATTTGTTCACCCTTTGTCCCACCATTTCTGTGCTCCTTCATGCCCTTTCCCAAATAGAAAAACTTACATACATGATTAAAAAAGTACAGGAGAAAAAACAGCAACAAAGGAATAAAAAGGCAAACTAACAAAAAAATAAAACCACTCTTGTTTCCTTTTCTTGGAGTTCATTTCGATAAAAATCATTTTATATGATCATATTCCCATAACTATTGATGCTTTGGGATCCTCTCAAGAATATTCTCCTTTGGTCTCACTGGAAATGTCTAAAGTCTCCTATGATTTGTCATGTCCAAGTGTATTTTTTTTGTCGTTTACCATCCAGTGTGTTTACTTGTAGATTTACAGGCACATTCTAGTTATCACAAGTGAGGGAAACCATGCAGCCTGTGTTGCTTTGGGTCTGGCTTATTTTACTTAATGTAATTTTTCCAACTCTCTATTTCCTTATGGATGGTACAATATTATTTTCTGATGGAAGCATAGAATTCCATTGTGAATATATACTCCATTTTCTTGATCCGTTCATCTGTTCAGGGGCATCTGGGTTGATTCCAAGCTATTGACTCTTCATTAATGAAACAAACAGAATACAATCACTTAGCTATCATTTAAGTTACACAGAAAATCCCAGAACTCTTTAAGCGCCCCCTAATGCCCATTTGTATCATTCACCTCTCCAGGAAAGACCACAAATTGGAAAACAAAAAAACAGAAAACTAATTATCACCCAGGTCACAAAGAAAATTCCAGAACTCTCAAAGAGTCATTCATTCTTTAGCAATTATCACAAATTGAATATGCCCTAATAATGGTCATCCAACTCACACATTCCATACAACACGTAATCTCTAGTACGTTAAGCTTGTTTTCCTGTGTATGTTACACTTCTAAAATGCTTTTAGCCAGGTGTGGTGGCACAGGCCTATAACCCCAGCACTTGGAAGGATCCCTGAGTTCCAGGCCAATGTGGCCTACAAAATGTTTGAGGCTAGCTAATATTACCTAGCAATACTCTGCCTCAAAAAATGTTTTAAAATGCTCATGAAGAACTCCCACAAATATGTTAGTATTTTGTATAAACAATTTAGTATACAAGTTAAACTATCACATGATGGAAGACAAGACAGAATGACATGAGGATTTTTATTTGAATACTTTCATAAGGTTTGAACTTTTTTATCATGAGTTTCTTTACCTTGATAATTCCAAAATAAGGAATTAGAAAATTTGAAACAGAGTCTTGCTACATAGTTCAGGCTGGCCTTGAACTCATAATCCTTCTGTCTCAGCCTCCCAAGTGCTGAGAGTAACATATCTGGGCCATGATCTGGGGCACAAACCCTAGAATTCTTCACCCTTCATGGTCAAACCAGTTTCCTTGCCACCCTGTGCTGCACAATATAGGAAGGAGATTGTAAATGCCATTAGGACAGAGTCAAACAAATGGACACCTCACTAGGGAGAGCTCTCTCAGTTGTGTTAAACTAAAACTTTCTTTTGCCCAAGGCCACAGGCCTTAAGGACTCAGACTAGAATCTTCTTTCTTTGAGGGGTTTCTTCTGAATTTAGCTGGACTTCAGGGAATTAATCAAGCAATCCAGGCCTGACCAGCTTCTTAGGTCCCTTTTCCCTCAGCCCCATCAAAGTTCCCTCTTGGGAACTTGATGATATGAGGCAGTCTTCTCAGAAGTTAAAAGAAGGGTACCACAGTCTCTTACCACACATCACAGGAAGAAGAAAGTAAAATGGCAAGAAAAAAAATCCAAACACGAACCCCAAAAGAATGTTCCACACAGATTCAACAGCTTTTAACTTCTTCACAGTTCCATACACCAATGTGACCCATCCAATATTTTTCTGGTTTGAACTTCTTAGTATGTATTTTACTTTTAAGATTTTGGCCATATCTAAATATCACTCATCCTCTAGTGTCTTTCAGGTTTCTTTCAATTAATTCATTTTTTTCTTTGCTGTATTTATTTTTTCAATGTATGGATTTTAAAATATGATTTGCTGAATTTATTATAATGGAAAACTTCATCTCACCAGCACAAATGAGAAAGAAACAGTATCACATGTCACAGAGAAAGTAAATATTATATATATATGAAGAAATATTACCTAAGGGGAGAACTCCTTCACAAAGACTTCTCATGCAAGTTTTCCTCAAAAAATGCTTGGAAGATGAGGCTTGATTCTCCTATTAGAAGTTAGAACAGAGGGTTTATACTTCCCAGGTTTTCTTTCAGCTTCTCTTATAGGTTAACATTTCCCTGTGATTTTTCTGTCAGCTTCTCCTATAGGTTAGAGTGATAGTCTTTCAGCTCCCTCTATAGGATAGAGTATGGAGTTCTTGTCAACAATATTTTTTTGGGGGGGGTCCAGTCATGGGGCCTGAACTCTGGGCCTGGGCGCTGTCCCTCAGCTCTTCAGCTCAAGGCTAGCACTCTACCACTTGAGCCAGAGCGCCACTTCCAGCTTTTTTCTTTTTGCTTATGTGGTGGTGAGGAATTGAACCCAGGGCCTCATGCATGCAAGGCAAGCGCTCTACCACTGAGCCACCTTCCCAGCCCCTGTGAACAAGATTTTATTGAGTGACTATTCTATTTCCCATACAAGGCTAGCTGCTGGGGATCTAGAAGAAAAATTGGGGAAAGTTATCTAGTAATTGAGCAACAGTTTGGAAAGAAGATAAAAAGGAATTAGACATAAACTATATATGCTAATAGTCTACTTTTGAAAAGCCCTGCTTATCAAGCCATTACAAGTTAACTTTTGTTTACTCCACCTCAATGAAAGTACACTTACGAAGAAGTGTCACAGAGACTTTCTAATTATCAGTTGTAAAAGGAAATGAGTGCTCAGTCCCCCCAATGGACCTGTGCAATACTCCTTCCTTAGCTTCACTGGTATGGCTACTTTCTGCAGTTTCTCTCTTACCTCTCTTGTCATCTTATCCCTTCTTCAGCCTGATCCCTGAATGTTGATACTTATCACAATTTCCCCCTTTGCCTTCTCCTTACAACCTCCCTGAGTAAAACCAAGAGCACAATTTCCACTGACAGAAGATAAGACTCTGATTCCCTCTCTAGTTTCATTTGTTATATTGGTGTGTGACTTGTATTTCTATAAAAGTACTTTGGTCTCTTCTGGTATATGTCCTAGTTCCCTCTCATTGCTCCATCCACCCCAAGTTTTTATTTCAGAATCAGCCTGTGAATCTTCTGAGGAACATTCCAGGACCACAGGACTGGCTCTCCCTATGTGCTCCCAACAGCCTCTAATTACAGCTTCTTTTTGCATTTTGTGTTTTTTTCCCTTTTTTTTGTGGTACTTAGACTTGAGCTAAGGGCCTTAATCATACTTATTAGATAAGCACTTTATTACTTGAGCCACACCCCAGATCTTTTGTGGTATTTTAAAATAGGGTCTTCCCTGCAGCCCAGGCTAGCCTCAAACCCCCAATCTTTTTGCTTCAGCCTCCTAAGTGTTGGGATTTTAGGTGTGTGCCACCATCACATCTGGCTCTAATCAGTGCTTCTAATGATCTACTATGCTTATATCCCTGAACACACAGACTTAATGTGCATGTATTGTTCCCAGCACTGGGCTGGGAATAAATATGTGACAAATATAGCAAATATCTAGCTAGGTATGGCAAAGCATATCATACCTGTAATCCCAGCACTTTGGAAGCAGAGGCAGTAGGATTGCAAGTCCTGGGCTTGCCTATGCTATATAATAAGACCATATTTCAAAAAGAAAAAGAAAAACACAAAAAAGAAAATCCTTAATTATAAACAAACAGAAGAAAAGAGGCTTAGAAGTGGTGGGGAGGACCAGGAATAGTTAAAATATGTAATTAATACTCTCTCCCTGTTTCTCTTCTGACTAGAGAATGCCCATGCAGCAGGGCAGCAGGCTCAGACCTAAGAAGTGGTCAGGACTGAGAAGACAGCGCAGGTGGTGGCTGGAAGGATAAGAAACTGGTTATATGTGAGAAAGGAATAATTAATTAGGATGAAGGAAACAAAACTATCAGACAAAAAAATGTACCATAGAATTAGGGGTTTTTTTGTGGTGCTTGGGTTTGAAGTCAGGACCTCATGTTTGCTGCACAGACACTTAACCACTTGTGCAACACTTTCAGTCTTTTATTTTTCATTAGTAAGACAGAGTCTTGCTATCTAGTCTAAGCTAGACTTGACTTCCCAATCTTTCAGCCACAGTTTCCTGAGCTAGAATTACATGCATGTACCACTATGCCAGGCAAAACCATGATATTTAATAAACAGATATAAACATGTATATGCATATATATATATATATACATACTTACATGCATATATATATATATATATACATACTTACATGGTGTATGCATTTTTTCAGGCGTGCAGAGGTTTTTAAACAATGATGCCACAGTAGCAAATCAACCATACCTTGGCTGGATTTTTAAATTGTTGTTTGTTTTCAGGTACTGGCAATTTAACTCAGGGCCTCTCATTTCCTAGGCAAGCACTCTAACATATAAACAGTATGAATCTGAGATACCCTGTTAGAAAGCTTAAAAAAGAAAGAAAAAGAAAAATACCCAAGAACTAATGAGGATATGTCAAAAGGACACCAGAGTAAGCTTAGACAACTCTCACCATAAAACTCAAATATCCAAACAATCATTGTAATCCTGGACCATGGCTTGAGTGGTAGAGTGCTTGACAGGCAACTGTAAGGCCCCGAGTTCAAGCCCCAATAATGCCCCCAAATAAAATATGTGATAAATAATAAACAAAATATATGATTTTGTTATTATAACAAAATAATTATGACAATAGGTTAAAACCCACCACTAAAACAAGGGCTGATGGGTCCATGCAGATGGAAATAAATGGTAGATAAGTTCTTTACAGTTGAATAACAACTAATAAATGTAGAAGGATGGAATTAATCACCAGTAGGTGACCATCAAAATACTGTAAGGCAAGAAAGATCAATGGATAATAAAAGTTGTGAGAAAAAAATGAGGAAAGAAGATATTTATATAATATATAGTCCCAAAGTGGCTACACAAAATATTTTATTAATTCATATAGAAGACTAACTGAGCAGTGGAGAAATACGGTGCATACTATCTTAAATACAAGACCAAGGTTACCATCACTAATGACAGGACAAAATGACACCATCAAATTCTTGACATGAGTCACTGAAAACATAGATTCAGCCGGGTGCTGGTAGCTCACGCCTATAATCCTAGCTACTCAGGAGGCTGAGATCTGAGGATCGTGGTTCAAAGCCAGCCCTGGCAGGAAAGACCGTGAGACTCCTATCT
>NW_012267254.1:1804719-1810575 GCF_000151885.1 Dipodomys ordii | reverse complement strand
CCTCCCTCCCTCCCTCTCTCTTTTCTTTCTTTCTTTCTTTCTTTCTTTCTTTCTTTCTTTCTTTCTTTCTTTCTTTCTTTCTTTCTTCTTTCTTTCTGGAAGAGGTAATTTGCTAGAAACCTCTGCATTACCTTTTCGCAGTGATTACACAATAGCTATAGACCATAATAGAAAAACTCGTCACTTTCATAAAGGCAATATCACACAATAACCCTGCAGCATGTACACTTTGGTGTTACATGAAGAAAGTTAACAGGGTGACACTTCTTTGTCAAAATGAATGTAGAATGTACACTGAATGCTTTGATAGTGTGGGGTCCTAATAACTAACAGTGAGGGAAGTCTGAACATTTTTCTACCTTAAGCTTTTTTTTTTCAGCATATATTGCTCTGCCGATTAAAAAGCTAAGAAGAGAGACAAGTCAAAATAGCTTATTCAGCTACATAGAAATCAAACGAATACTGATAACACAGTGCAGGATATTTGATTTTGTTACACTTAATTGAAGGACACTAAGCTCTGATCAATGCCCTTGAAATGTAAAATCAACACTGAAACCCACAAGTAGCCAGATGTGGTAGGGCATTGTCTGTAATTGCAGCATTTGGGAAGTTGAAACAGGAGGCTCACAAGCTCAAGGCCAGATGTACTTACAGAGAGACTCTGTCTCAAAAAGAAGGGGAAAAAAAGTAACACTAACAACGCTAGCAAAATGGGATACATTTACATTGGACATTTGGTGAGATGTCCCCAAACTATAATCTCTTCCAGCTACAAGGTCAAGATAGTTTCCCACAATGATCTGCGTGAAGTTTGCTGGTGAAAGAAAAACAAATTTTAGAGGGCATTTAGTTATGTGCAAGATAATCAAAGTAGCAAAAAACTTCTAACGTGATTATTTAGTAGGCAATTTGGCTTAAGATTACATAAAAGGACCATTGTTTGGACCAGAATAGAGCCCTTTTTTTTGCATTGAAACCGTGTAGATGAAGAAACAGTTTTAAATACATAAAACCAAGAAAGAAAAAGGAAAAGAAAATGGCAAAGAAAAGCATAAAACAGGCCTCCTGCACAAGCCATCCTTTCCCACAGTCTTCTGCCAAACAGATTCTGTTGCTAGGTAAACATAAGCTACCAACAATTTACGTACCAATATATATATAGCAAATTATAGTTGAGAGGAAGCTTGTGAGCTTATGAAACAGATGGCTGATTTGTGTCATGGCCCAAGAACGAATGGTGTTTAGATATAATGAGCAAATATAAGTCTCTCTGACAGTTTCCTAGCCTAATAAATGCTCTGGTTTTTTTATGTTGAAATGTTGGATGTAAGAGCAAAAATGATGTAGAAAAGAAAGGAAAAGTCACATGCAGAGGTAAAGATGATGTTCTTTTGGAGATGAAATCATCAGTTTGTACAATTTGGTGTTCAAATAGGTGATAATAGTAAAAAGTAAACTAAATCAGATATGGACCCCTCAGATTTTGCCATCTGTGTTGAAGTCAAATTTAAGAAATCCTAAAGGCACCAACTCTGTGTCTTTAGTACTGTAACTAATCAAAGAAAGGCTGGCCAGTCAGAGGTAGGAACAAGAGGATGTAATTTTCTATGAACTGTGTAACTAGAGAGTATATCCACACTTATTTAAATTTTGTCAAAAGAAATTGCAGACACTTAAGGCCTCCACAGCTCATATTTCTCATCCAAATGAAAATGGTTTTTGTTTAATAAGCAACTGGGTCACAACTTGAACTATCCTGCCATATCCTGGAACGAACTTGGTAAGTCACACTCAGATCCACACTGACCTCTGCAGGTAATTGGAGTAGGGCTTCTTTGACTTGATTTCTAGACTCGGGGTTTTCAGACCATTCATAACAGTAGGTTGCTAAACTATATAAATGTTACATCGTTTATATAGCAATATATTTATCTGGAAAGTACTCTCGATGTTGAAGTGTGTTCATAAGCTAGAATGTTCTATAATAGAGTCTGAGGTCAATTAGGCAGAAAGAAACCCCTACAAATACATATTATTTTCACTTTAAACACTTTTCCATGACTTTTTATATATTCTCCAAGGTACATACATGATTTTTACAGGAATGAATAGAAAGATTGCTATCTGCATTTTAATCCCATACTTTTAAATGTCCCATTCTATTTGTATTCATATTCTCTAAAGCCTTTTAAAATCCAGCACAACACAATTTTATTATAATAAATAAGCATGTTTATATGATTAATCAAAACTCCAAAGATAGTAATAAAAGTTACATAGTAGATTCAATCTGCTCCAATCTAATACATGTGAGGTTTTTTTTTTTGATAATGCCTTTCAACTGAGCAAAATTTCAAAGTAATATTTATTGGGTCAACTTATAATTACTGTGCTAGAGAAAATAAGATCTACTACCAAGAGGCAACTTTTACAATGACTGTCTGGGGAAAAGCCTGTTTTTCTGGGCTTATGAAATCCAGTGACTCATTCACCTTCTGAGGAAAAATTCAACATATAAAGAAGGCCTTATCATACATGATGAAAACTAGTTGTAGCAGAAAAATATATCAATGATTTCTAGAAAAACAAGGACAGCTTGGTGTAGTGGTGCATGCCTCTAATGAACTATATAATATACTCTAGGCCAGCTTTGGTGACATAGAGAAACCCTGTCTCTAAAAACAAAGGAAGAAAGGAAAGAAAGGATGGAGGAGGGGAGGAAGGGAAGAAAAAGAAAGAAAGAAAGAGAGAGGAAAGAGAAGGAAGGAAGGAAGGAAAGGGAAAGGAGAGAAAAAGGAAAATAAGGAAGATCAGAAAAGAAATTGTTTAAGGAATCACTAACAAATTCCATCAACAGACAGTCATAAGCATACAGTCTCTGAATTTGTAAATGTTTCCATTTCAAACATTTATTGATATATTAAGTTGTGGTGCTTAAAATATATTTACTTACAGAAACAGATATGAGAACTATAACTTAGACTTAAAAATGATAAAAAGCAGAACAGTTGGGTCAAAACATAGCCTTTCTTGTATTAGGAAAAAATGTAGATGAAGCAACTGCTTTAAAAAAATTACATGCAATTTTTTAAAAATCTTGCTTCGAGTTCCAAGTTAATCCACAAAGTAAATATATTGTAGGTTTGCAATGAGATTTCAGGAAGCAGTTTGAGCAATAAGATAAAACATGTTGGAATGATTTTAACATTAATTATTTCTCAGTGTTCCCGTTTGGGTGCATGGAAAGATAATCATAGGAAGATAAGAAAGCAGGACATGTTCAAGCATTTTACATTCTAACATTTAATATCTCTTGAAAACCCCAAAGTTGTCTTGTTTTTTATCAAGGCATGAATTTTATGCTTATGGGCACTACTGAAGGTTTCGCTTTAGTAAACAAATGGAGACAAAGAATTTAGGGAAAAAAGACAGGAGAGAGATTTTGCCACAGAAATTGGGCAAGAATTGAAAGGGAGAGAGGAAATTAAAAAATATATGGATTTTGGGGCTGGGAAGGTGGCTCAGTGGTAGAGCGCTTGCCTTGCATGCTTGAGGCCCTGGGTTCGATTCCTCAGCAACACATAAGCAAAAAATATATATATATATGGATTTAGATATGATTGCTTGCCTCCATGTTTATTCATTTATTGAACTATTAAGTGGTAAGTCTAAAGAGCGAGTAATTTGATTGCTGAACAAATATTAATTGAGCATTAATGTTGTGGCCAAAGCAAGGAATATGAGTGTGGATTTAAGAATTCTTAACATATTTAGGATATTAGCCTTTTGATTAGGACACACAAATACTCTGTTTTGTTGTCCCTTGCTTTCCTTTGCTTATGTGATATTTTTGCTATGCAAAAGGTTTTTGTTTATTTTTTAGTAGTGAAGTTTGAACTCAGGGCTTTGTGCTTGCTAGGAAGGCACTCTACCATTTGATTTTTATATAGTTGAAATTGTCATTCTTTTTGTTGCATTTGGATTTGAAGCTAGAAGTACTTGGAAAGGCTATTTCCTCATCTGAATTATAAAGAAGTTAGTCTACATTTTCTCCAAGGATTTGTCTAATTTTAATATTTACATTTGGAGTTTATTACAGAATACACTGTGAGGTATGGGACTGAATTATCTTAATGGCTATCCAGCTACTCCAACAGAATTTATTAAAAAGTTGATTTTGCCTCAGTTGCTTGAATATGCCATATTTATTTTATATAAATTTCCATATATACTTGGGTCTGTACCTAGACATTCTGCTTCATTCCATTGTTCTGTTTGCTTATGCACCACTATAATAATGGATAGAAGTAAACACACTGAATAAGCTATTTTTTGGTGGTGGGGGGGACACTAGTACAGGGGTTTGAACTCAGGGCCTGGGAAGTGTCCCTTCGCTTTTTCACTCAAGGCTACCACTCTACCAGTTGAACTACAGCTCTATATCTAGCTTTTTGATGGTTCATTGGTGATGAGTTCATGAACTTTACTCCCAAGTTTGGAGTGGAACTGAGATCCTCAATTCTCGGCCTCCCGAATGAATAGCTAGAACTACAGGCATGAGTTACCAGTGCCCCGCTTGAATACTCCTTTAAAAATTAAAGAGCTATGCAAAAAGAAGGTGGGGTCAGTTTTATTAATATAAAATCATACTTAATAAATGTGAAAGTAGTGCTAAAATTAGGAAACAAAATTTTGCAGCAGTCACCTTGTTAAAAAAAAAATGAAGTCAGAACCACGTGCCAGTGATTCACACTTATAATTCTAGCTACTCAGAAAGGTGAGCTCTGATGATCATGGGTTGAAGTCAGCCTAGGCAGGAAAGTCTGTGAGACTCATCTCTCCAATGAACTACCAAAAAAGCCTCAAGTGAAGCTGAAGCTCAAGTAATAGTGCTAGCCTTGAGTAAAGGAATCTCAAGGACAGTGTCCAAAGCCCTGAGTTCAAGTCCTGGGACCTGAAAAAAACATAAAACCTGGATTCAGGTAGGGTCAAAATGAATGGTAAAACTATTGGGTGAAAGAATGTTGTTGGGGAACACAACATTTAGATCACCACATTTACTTTTCTATATTAATTCAATATTAATTATAGAGAGGAAAGTTTATATCTGCAATGTAGAAATCCAGACAGCATTACTTTAGCCAAGTGATCAACCCTGTCATCTCTAGTGGAACAAAAGAACATCGTGAACCTTCTGATGCAATGCAATGGGAATTACCTATGTGATACTCTTGCCAAAAATGGTTAACTTGAACCTGGTCATGAAGAAATAATGTGACCAATTCCAATTATGGATGAAACACAAAACAACTGGCCTGGACGCTTTGAAATTAATATTTCATGAAAGATATAAAAAGGTCTTATCTGTTCAAGAAAACTGAGATGATTGTGATAGCTCATGTCTGTAATCCTAGCTACTTAAGAGACAGAGATCAGGAGAATCATGATTCGAGGTCAGTTCAAAGTCAGTCAAAGAGTTCATGAGACATGCCACAGCTAATAAATATCAGGATGTGATGGCACACGTCTGGCATTCGAACTACACAAAAAGCGTAAATAGAAGAATTGAGGTCCACAGATCTGCTTTGGCAAAAAGCAACTCCATATTCAACAAATAAGGAAATCAAAATGAGCTGGAGATATGGGACAAGTGATAAAGTACGTTCACGGCAAGCTCAGGGCCTGAATTCAAACCCCTGTTCCACTAAAGAAGTGGGAAACTGTGCTGGGAAGGTGGCTCAGTGGTAGAGCACTTGCCTTGCATGCCTGAGGCCCTGGGTTCGATTCCTCAGCACCACATCAGCAAAAAGAAAAAAGCCAGAAGTGGCGCTGTGGCTCAAGTGGTAGAGCGCT
>NW_012267254.1:1705127-1793919 GCF_000151885.1 Dipodomys ordii | reverse complement strand
AATCGAACCCAGGGCCTTGAGCATGCAAGGCAAACGCTCTACCACTGAGCCACCTTCCCAGCCCCGGCTGATACTTTTTTTAACAATGTGAAAATCACAAAAGGCAAGGAAAGAAAACAAGGGATTTTCAGATGGAAGATTAAATACACATAATAACTAAGTGTAAAATAGGCATCTGGAAGAAATGTTGGTTGAGAAAGCATGTTTTACTTTCTTTTGCTAAAGAATGATTGGATCTCAGGCAAAATTGGAAAGGCAGATGAAATGGCAGTTTTGTATCAATATGAGTTTCCTAATTTTGATAGTTGTAATGTGGTTCTATAGAATGTCATTGTCTTTAGGTAATTAGACTAAAACATTTCAGGGAATGGAGTATAACATGCGCAAGTTATTCTAAGATGGTTCAGAACTTATTCTCAGATGGCACACACACACACACACACACACACACACACACACAGGCACACAGAGAAAGAAGAATAAAACAAGTATACTTAAATAGTAACAATTAGGGACCCTAAGTGCAGAACACATAGGAGTTCTTTGGGCTATGCTTGCAACTATTTGCAAGGATGAAATTATTTCAGAAAAAAAAACTATTTTAAAGAAAAGTAGTCTTTTTTTGAAAAACAGAAAATAAAATGGAGTGTTTGTAAATTGAGCCTTTTTTCTACTTATTCGTCCCCATCTTGTTCTAAAAATAAGTTATAGAGGCTTCATAAATATGTAAAAATGGCAAGATAAAATAATTTGAGGGTTGAGTGTATGGCTTAAGTGGTAAGAAATATGCAATGACCCTGGCAAAAATCAAACTTCCATACTTGTACCAATTTTCAAGTACAAGTGTATAATTTACTTAATAAGTTTTTGTCTGGAAATATTTTAGCACTGCATCAAAGGGAATATGAAGCTGGTTTGTTTAAATAAAATAAATTAAATATATAAAATAGATAAAAATAAATAAAATAAATAAATCTAAAGGAAGAAAAACACAGGAAGGAGAAGGCTGCAATAATTAGTACAGGAAAGCCTAGGAAGAACTGATTGGTGAACCTATGTATTCCAAGTCCAGGAAGATTGTGAAATTGTACAACAGACTCTAAAAAAATTGGACAGATTATGTGGACAGGCAATAACAATGAGTTCTTTTGTGTGCTTGATACCTTTTTACTCAAAACTTTTTGCATTAGACAAAGAATGGAGGCAGAAAACAATCATCAATAAGAACAATAGAGACTTTCAAAAACACTAATTTTTATGTATGCATATATATTTTATTAAATTTTCACTCTACAGTAGTTACACATAAGGCTGATTATTTCACAAAACTTTCTATTATCCCAAAAGCAGTTATCATAAAACAGTGATTATATAAGTTTCAAGCAAAAACATTACCTATAGGAGCTTCATATCATTTCTTAATACTTATTTTAAATAGAAGTTTGAAGTAACACAATATTAGAATAGGAAGAGGGAAGTTTATAACCACTTTTCAAATATTAGTCTCTATATAAAAATAAAGGGATACTGTGAACAAAGCTTATATGTGGGTTAGTATATCTATGTGGACTTATTTCAAAGCAATCCCTGCACAAACTTCACTTTCTACACCATTTAAACAATACAAACTAAAAAATGACCCTTGGGAAACAATAAAGTGAATCATGCTGCTTCTAAGTTCTCATACCACTGGAACAATTTCAATTTCCTGCCCTAGTTTTCCCTAACAGTGAATTTCGAAAACAAATTTAAAAGTCATCACGTTTCAGAGGTTATTTCTTAGCAGTCCTAAATTAGAACTCAAAAGTATCCCTTTAAGGCAAAAAAGACAGTAGAGTGAAGGTGGACAAATCTCTTGAAAGACAAAAACGCTCTATTATTGTCACAGAGGCAAAAACATCTGAAAATAGTTGTTTTTTTTTTTTTAGAAATAGAATAGATATACTGGATACTGCCAAAGAAGTTTGTGTTTAAAATGGCACATGAGAGGACAAGTTTCGTAATAGATACATATATGTTAGATGTGAAGGATTATGAACTTTGTACCGGGAAAACAACATAAGACGTAATGGCTGTTAGGGTGATGATTACAATATGAATAACACAACTGACTGCAATAGAACTACTGAAAGTTAAGTGCTACTCTCTAATGATTGAAAGAGAAGTTTCCATTCAAGCTGTACACAATCACTAGTCTGTGCATGCCTTCAAAGCGCATCCTCTTCCTTTAAATCTAAGGATCTTTCCTTCAAAAAACACAAATGCAGTGGTTTTCCTTTTCTTACATTCACTTAAAAATGGAATATTATGATCCTAGTGGGTATGGGTGCATATTAAATGTAATCCATCCTGTCTGAACAGTAAATCTATTGCAACAGATGCTTTAGACAGTGTAATAAATAATAAATAGCATAACAACAGATCACTCGCAGATTTCTTAAATACCTTAGTCAGGAGTTTTCTCTGGGAAAATGAAAGAACACGTGGTACCTCATACTTTTAGCATATACACTACAGCTCACACAGCGTCTTAAAAACAGGATGCATAATATTATCTTTTTTGGCTCCTACAAGCTTCCTTGCAGATATTAAGCTACTCTCTATAAGGCAGAAGAATAAGAGCTGCCTCTGGCAGCAACACAATAATCAAAACACAAATTACCACATGACAAAACAAACCCAATGACAAAAAGGAATCAGAAAAAAAGTAGCAAGCAAAATAGTATGTGGCAATCATATACATAAAGCCTCCTTTTCCACACTACCTTATAACAGACATCCCTTAGAGCACAATAATGGACCACAGGCACCTAAACCACCATAACACCACCAGAGACACTGACAGCTCCATGGATGCTCACTTTTGTACACAGTGGTTTGGGGTGTAAATAACATTATTCGTTCATTTGTAGATGCTCCACACATCTGGTCAAGGCAGGAATTTCTTCTCCTTGATAACACCACCTAGAAATACCAACAATATTTTATATATTCCTTACAGCAATAGATTCGGGGAGAGAAATTGCAACTGTAGAAGCAAAGTTCTAAGAACTTTGCAAAGACTAATGCAGGCATCTTGTAAGTCCATTTACATTCTCAACACTAAAGCCAATCTTCAAGCAAAGAAGCAATAATGATAGTAATGGAAACGGTTATGTTTCTTTCCCTCTGTGAGAAATGGCAAGTAAGCAGCCCAAACAGGAAAGGGAAACGAAATAATGTACTTTAAGCTGATGCAGAAAAAACTAAAATTTGATATAATCAAAAGCAGTTTGTGTATTACCATGAAATAAAAGAGACTAGAAAGTATGTAGTCAACAAAGAACAAAAAAAATCTCTCAAGCAAGATAATTTCTGATCAACTCTTTCATATCACTGCTGGAGAAAGAGCTATTATTATTGTCGTTATAGATAATACACATTTGTGCCTCCCTTGAATATTTAGACGAAAAAATAGGTGCTCTTTGAGGCACAAAGTAAAAAAATCCTCTAAGCACATCAAAAGTGAATACTGACATTTAGTCATCAAATACAAAATGAGATCAGCAAAAAGTAGACATTAGTAAAGTCACTACACTTGTAAAATTAAACTTTCCATGAAAGAGATGCCAAAAAAATAATAATTAAGAGCATCGCAATGGCTGACATCTGTCAAACTTCAATCCTCATTATGGATCAAAGTTCTCTGTGTTCCTCACTGTGTTAAGTGGGAAACAGCAGCTAAAACACTGAATCAGAAATCGTTAGGTCACTTGGGTGAGAGATCATCCATCAAGATGGGCGAAGAGCATGGATTGGAGCATGCTACTGAAGACTCTGCGGGAGCGCTGACTGAAGCCAGTGAGTCTGAGGATAAGCCACTGCTGCTACTACTGCCATCCAAAATATCTGAACTGAAGACAAAGTAAAAAGAATTATAAGCAAATGCATCCATTAAGGGTAAACATAACATGCAATGATATGGTTTCAAGGACTCACACATTGGTAGAGCATTTGTAAATAATAATTTAAAAAAGCATAAAAGCAATAGCAATGAACTACATAATGTACTATATTGAAATACCTGGGAAAGAATAGTCTCAGAAACCCGAAGTAAGACTCTCAAAGTCCTGCATTATTTGTGTCCCCCGGGAGACACCAGACTGTCCAACAAACAGTAAGCATTTCTCTTAATATTGCCTTATGCTAACTTTATGCTCAAGAGATTTCTATCTTATTTATCATCTTATTTTCCCATCAGGCTTGGAGTAAGAAGAATGGTTAATTACTGAGGTACCCATTCTCTGGCTAGCTGAAACATGCCATCAAGCATACTGTGTCATAATTCCTCTTCTCCAGAACAAAGTCCTTCAACTGCCCAACAGTTGACTACTTGCTCACTTCCAAGAAGCCTTCAATTCAGAGCTGCTCCTCTATTTACATACATTTTACATTCTTCTCATTTTATGAATTCCTTACACCATTAACTTTCTCACTGCTTTCAAATCCCAAAGATCTCTCTACTATCTTTAAAAGACTTCTTTTCTTAGACCCCTTCCATTTACGCACTCATTAAGTTTCTAAAATGAATGCTTTTTACCCACAGTCCCAATACCCTCACATCAATGGCCTCTTTAATCTCAACAACTGACTTCTGTTCCCATCTTTCCACTAAAACTTACCTGGGCATAAAGTGCCTCTATAACCAAGCCCAGGAATACCTTGTCCATTGAGCTCAGACACTCAGTGCTCCCAACAATCAAGCTGGCCTGCCTCATAAATCTGGTTTCACACTTAAGGTGCAAAACTCAAGGCCTTTGCAAATTGGCATCAAGTTGCCTTTCTGGTTTTGATTCCCAGTGATCTAACATACAAGATCTATGTTCTACAGTTGGCCTGAATTTACTCATTCACTTATTCTAATATTTACTAAATGCCTGCCAAGTGCAGGAAGTCTGCTGAGACTTGAAGGACAACAGTGTGAAGGACAGACATGGTCCCTGTCCTGATTGAATTTACAGGACAGTGGAGGAGACAAAACATTGGAATAATAATGCTAATAAATAGATAATTACAATTTGTGATCCAAGTCATAAAGAAAAATAAGAGGCTATGAGAGTCTAACATGTGGGTAACCAAAAGACAGGTTCCTGAGAAATGAGATTTATGCTGTGATCAGAATGAGTAGACATTCACTAGGTTTGTGAGGAAGCAAGGGTAGTTCTAGGAATCAAAAGCAGGCAAATGTGTAGTACAGGGAGGAAAAACACAGTGAGAGACAAAGCTGGAGAAGTAGTCAAGCAGTTTAAGAATTTACACAGGCAAATTTTTCATTTTTGGAAATGGAAAAAAAAAAGCATAAATTGGAGAAGAACTTAGGAATCAGCCTAATTTTGGTCACGAGCTCCTTTGCAGAAACCCATCCTGATCTAATATGCTCTAAATCTAAATGTTGAATCTTATGTTAGTTTCCAAGTTAATGTATTTCCAATGTTAAATAACCTGTGATACATATAGAAATCTCTGCACAGTAGCTACACTATCCTCATGAAATACAACTTTCCCCCCTTCTGCTTCTCTGCTCTTTTCTTTTAAAAAATAGCATTTCTTTCTTTTCCTGCAGTTCAAGGGATAGAACTCAGGGTCTCACACATGCTAGGTAAGAACTTTATCACTGAAGTACACCCCCAGCCCCCAAATGTCATTTCTTTCTATTGACTGTGCATTGTTTAGGTGGAGACAGACTATAAATAGGCTTTGGAAAAGTTATATTCCACACTCCTTCTTCACTATGCTCACTGCTGTCAAATGTATCATTAATAATACCACTGTTAAGTAAGAAGTTTGGAAAATTTATCTGGCTCTGATATTTGTTCAACCAAATGGCTAAATAGGTCTAAAATATGAATTATTCGAACTACTGAAAGTTGCATAGATAATCCAAGACACTAGAAAATCAAAAAACCTTTCTATTTACCTTTGGAACATAGGTGCTTTTTCCTCCTGCACCTTTTGCCTAAACTAATATTAAAATGAATTTACTTTCCTAAAGCACATACTGGTTGGGCAGCAGCAAGACATTCTCTATGTTACTTGGCAAGGAAAAAAAAACAGGCTTAGATTAAAATTTGGCTATCGTGTAGATAATCTGAATTAAAGAATTCCTTTTTCCAACCACCAGACTTCTGGTGACCCCCTGGGTTGAAAAATTCCATTTGTAATAAGATCTGCTTGCTTGGGTGAATCCTATATTCACTCTAAAATACGATATGTGGTGTAATTTTTTTCTCCTAAGACTGTTGATTGCTTGAAGAGGAAGAAAAACAGACAGGAATGCTACCAATTAGAAAAAATGAACTTGAAAATATTATTTCAGAATGTCTGTTATTACATATAAATGTATATTATTTTTGTTCTAACAGAAATAGAGCATACTTACATTTAGTATCCAATTAAAATTCAGAACTTAGGAAAACTTTAAGTAGACATTTGTATAAACTGAAATCTAGTTTCTCTTGTAATTAATCTGGCAGGTTAACACATGGTAATAAAGCAGACTACATGTCACAAATCACCCCATTATTACAACCCTATAAAGCAAGACTTATGTTCGTGTGTGTGTGTGTGTGTGTGTGTGTGTGTGTCTGCATGTTGGTCCTGGGGCTATAACTCAGGGCCTAGACTGTGTCTCTGAGCTTTTGTACCCAAGACTAGCACCCTACCAGTTCAGCCACAGCTCCATTTTTTGGCTTTTTGCTTTTTGGTAGTTAATTAGAGATAAAAGTCTTATGGACTTTCCTTCACGAGGCTGGTTTTAAACCATGATCCTCAGATCTCAGCCTCCTGAGTAGCTAGGATTACAGGCATGAGTCACCAGCACACAACTAAAATTTATGCATATTTTTAATCCACAAAGAGATTACCATAGTTTTCACAGTGATCACTACTAAAACATCTCAAAACAACAAACTCTGGTCCAATTTGACTTTTTTTTTTTTTGCTTAAGCTCTGATAGAGGTGCTAATGAGCCATACCAAGACCTAGACAATTCACACCAGACATGAGTACCTGAATCAAAAGTGAACTACTTCATTCAAGCCAAGGAAGCACTAATGAAACCTCACAATTAAAAGTACTATGACTGGGCTGGGAAGGTGGCTCAGTGGTAGAGCACTTGTCTTGCATGCATGAGGCCCTGGGTTCGATTCCTCAGCACACATAAGCAAAAAGAAAAAAGCCGGAAGTGGCGCTGTGGCTCAAGTGGTAGAGCGCTAGCCTTGAGCTGAAGAGCTGAGGGACAGCGCCCAGGCCCAGAGTTCAGGCCCCATGACCAACCAAAAAAAAAAAATAAATAATAAATAAAAGTGCTATGACTGAAAACAGTATCCTCAGTTTAGGAAAATCAAAGGTGAAAGTATAAGCTAGCATTTAAACATTCTAAGGATAAAGCAACAACAAAACTCAGACATCCAGTATGACTCATGCTACAACCGCATCTGGCTGAGCCATGTTTTACCTTGTTCACTGAATAAGCTGGGTTGTATCAGATTAAGACCAGGCAGGCAAATGCACTATAAACTAGCCACAGTCCTATTAAATCCAGGGCAGATTTTAGTATCAGGTACATCTGTGGGGCATCTCCACACCCCTCATTAAGGGCTGAACTGATACATGAGGCTCTCCATTTCTACTACCTTGCCTAAGCATTATCTTCTCAAATAACCTCTAATGTTGATTTATTTTGCAATATTTGGTATTGAACCCCAAAGCTCTGACCACAAGAGACAAGAAAACTCATGGGAGAAAATTTCCTTTTATGTAGAACAAACTTATCACTTAACCTTTTATTTGATGTATTATAATGCAGATATATACAATTCTATTCCCAGTAGAATGAGGAACAGAGTAAGAGTTCCTTGATATGGAAAAAGAATCAAAGTACCACACAAGGTGCACTTCTGAGTTATGCTCAAACTTTTGAAGTTTACAAGGACAAAATGCAAAGACATATTTCCGGTATTATAGTTCTTCCTCAGATCTAATTGGCAATCATCTCAGATTTTTAATTTAGTAAAAGAAAATGAAAATAAGAATTATGACCACTGGCAAACTCCAAGTGGATCCATATTCATATTTCAAGTTTAGTTTTTTCTTCAGAGATGTCAGATTTTCAAGATTATTATCTAGTACATAAACGTTAACGGTTGTAAAACCTATCCTTTTCTTTGTGATGTGGGGCAGGGAATAAATATAAAGATTAGAATGATGAAATAACTACTACTAATGACTGGATCCTTTATCTGCTCTCTAAAAGGTAGCATAAAAATGGTTTCCTTACTTTTGTTAACAAGTACATTGCCATCTTAGCAATAGAAGCCAAACACAGCCAGTTCCTATCTCTGTCCCATTTTGATTTTGATAAATGAAACTGCACTTGAGAAGAAAAATTTCTGCACTAAAAGACTAACTTGTACTTCAAATCTCTTCACTATAGACATATCACCATCCTAGTATAAAAGGTACCCAAAAAGTCTTTGTATAATTTTAAGCTTTAATAACCTCAGAAGAACTGATCCTACAAACCAACTAAAAACATTATTTAAAAGTTTACTTCACTAGCCGGGCGCCGGTGGCTCATGCCTGTAATCCTAGCTACTCAGGAGGCTGAGATCTGAAGATCGCAGTTCAAAGCCATCCCAGGCAGTAAAGTCCATGAGACTCTTTTTTTTTAATTTTTATTTTTTTTATTGTGAACATACTGTACAGAGGGGTTACAATTACATGGGCAAGATAATGAGTACATTTCTTATCAAGCATTGTGGCCTCCTCCTTTGTTTACCCTTCACATCCCTTCCCAGCCTCCCCCCCACACCCTCCATGAGACTCTTATCTCCAATAAACCACTAGAAAACTGGAAGTGGTGCTGTGGCTCAAGTCATAGAGTGCTCATCTTGAGCTGAAGAGCACAGTGACAGCGCCCAAGACCAACCAAAAAAAAAAGTTTATTTCACTATCTTTTTATTTTCATTTTTGAGATGGGTCTTGCTATGTTGCCAAGGCTGAACCTGAAAGTGGGTTCTGGGAATCCTTCTGCCTCAGTCTCCCATGCACACTACGGGTATGTACCATAGCATCTGGTAAGTACTCTTTTGAACACAAATTTTGTGAATTTGAGAAATAAATTTCTCTATCACAGGAGACTTGGGCCATGAATAAGGCAAATGCCTTCTATGTGAGGCAATAGCTTTTCATGTTTAAAAAGTCAAAGTTTCTGTCAGGTGCCAGTGGCTCATGCGGGGCACCAGTGGCTCACATTTGTAATTCTGGCTACTCAGTAGAGTGAGATATGAGTATCACAGTTCAAAGCCACCCCAGTCAGGAACGTATGAGACTCTCATCTCCAATTCAGCAGCAAAAAAAAATCAAAAATTGGAGCTGTGGCTCTAGTGGTAAAGCATTACCCTTGATCAAAAAAGCTCAGGGGCAGCACCCAGGCCCTGAGTTGAAGCCCCAGACAATGTTAGAATAAATCTTGGTGTGTATTATTTTTGTGGTCCTGGGAATGTAATCCAGGGCCTTATATGTACCAAATGTATACTCAACCACAGAATGATACCACCAGCCCCTCACCCTCAGCTTGGCAAAATGCTGTTGACATTTACTTAACTTGGTCACTTGGTCAGTAACCGGGTAAGCAAACCTATTTAGAATCATGTGCCTATAATCAAACACACTTTGCCATAAAACTGATACGTAGATCACACCAAGTATAGAGTTTCACCCACTAGTCCTCTTGACAAGCTTCAGGCGTTGCTCTTTGATATCGTCTACATACCTGGAAAAGCGCTATATACCAAAATTAGCAGTTACTAAGGACCCACAGAGATGAGGGCAAAAACAGAGTTTGGGACTGAAAAATAGCTGGAGCAATCAACAAGGCATCTGCTCCAACATTCCAGCAGTACTGGTCAATGAGTGTAATAAACATGAATAAGCCTGTGACTTGTTGATCAACTAGATTGTACAGGCTATCTTACACAAAATCACCATCAAGTGATTTGAGCAGAAGGAATCGTCAATCTATATATCTTATAAAGTGGTTCATATACTTCTTCCATTTATGGGAGTGCTAAAACTTAGGTAACAAAAATGTTCTGAAAAATATTATATGTTTCTAGTACATGGGTACAAAGCAAGCTGACTGGAACAGACTGAAAGATTTCCCAAGTCTTCCGAGTTAGTGCTACTGTCCTTTCCCCTTTCTACTATATGTACATCAGTATCTAATTGCTCAACCTTGCGTTAAAACACACACACACACACACAAAAGAAAAAAAACTAGTTAACTTTCTCAGAAAATACTGAAGGCCCTTAAGTCAGAGCTCTAAACTAGGATGAGTAAGACTACCAATTGTGTGATTAGACCATAATAATCAGGAACTTGCCAGGCACTGGTGGCTAGCACCAGTAATCCTAGCTACTCAGGAGGCTGAAATCTGAGGATCATGGTTCAAAGCCAGCCCGGGCAGGAAAGTCCATGAGACTCTTATCTCCAATAAACCACTGGAAAACCAGAAGTGGCTCAAGTTGTAGAGCATTCGCCTTGAGCTGAAGAGCTGAGTGATAGCGCCCAGGCCCAGAGTTCAAGCTCTATGACTGACCGAAAAAAAAAAAAAAGAATCAGGAACTGTTGCATATAAAAATACAAACTTTGGGCTGGGAAGGTGGCTCAGTGTTACATTGCTTGCCTAGCATGCATGAGGCCCTGGGTTCGATTCCTCAGCAACACATAAGCAGAAAAAAAGCCAGAAGTGGTGCTGTGGCTCAAGTGGTAGAGTGCTAGCCTTGAGCTGAAGAGCTGAGGGACAACGCCCAGGCCCAGAGTTCAGGCTCCACGACCAGACTCCCCCTCCAAAAAAATACAAACTTAAGAAGGGGTGGGTTAGGAGGGATGGGTGACAATGTTATCAGACACTTTGTATTCATATACTGTTTTGTAGAATGGGAACTTCTTCGTACAACTACTTAAACATAATAAAAAATTTAAAAATATATAAACTTAGCTGAGTGCCAGTGGCTCATGCCTGTTATCCCAGCTACTAAAGAGGCTAAGATCTGAACTTCAAAGCCAGCCCAGGAAGGAAGTCCGTGAGACTTTATTTATCCAATTAAGCACCAAAAAAGCTGGAAGTAGAGCTATGGTTCAAGCTAGCCTTGAATGAAAAAGCTCATGGAAAGTACACAGGCCCTGAGTTAAAGCCCTAGGACCTGCACCGCCCCCCCCCAAAAAAAAGTAACTTTAAGCCAGGAATGGTAGAGCATACACAGATGTGGCATCAACACTCAGGAGGCAAAGACAAAAGGTTCATGAGCTTGAGGGTAGCTGGGCCTACATAATGAATTTGAGGCAGACTCTATCTAAAAAAAAAACACAACAACAACAACAAAAAACACATTTTGTCATTTCCCTTCCCCTCCCCAAATTAGAAAAATGTATTGATATTCCTCCAGCACTGTTCTTTCTGCTAAGAATTTTTTGCTATTCAGGGTCTTTTATTATTCCATGTAAATTTTTGGATTGCTTCTATTTCCTTGAAGAATGAGGCTGGGATATTGACAGGTATCACACTGAATTTGTAGATAGCCTTTGAAAGTATTGCCATTTTCATGATGTTAATCCTCCCAATCCAGGAGCATGGGAGGTTTTTCCACTTCCTTAGTTCTGCTTTAATTTCCTTTTTCAGGATTTTAAAGTTTTCATCATAGAGGTCCTTCACTTCTTTTAAGTTAACTCCTATAGGTCCCATGGTTTCTCTTATCTGCAATAACTAGTATATGTCTAGGACAAGCAGAAGAGGTCAAAAGCTATGTACATATGACCATATAACCTGATGCTAAGCGAAATGAACCCCAAGACAGGGACACAAGAGGTTTTATCTTTGTTGCTGTTCTTTTTAATGTACTTATAATGTACTATGTGATTTCTTTTTGTTTCTTTGTATGTTCTTCCCCCATGGTACAACCCCTGTTCTCATTGTATTTGATTCTGGTGCCCTGAATCTTGTATATACATTTTCTAATTTGGGGAGGGGAAGGGAAATAACAAAATGATGAAATAAGGATACAGAATGACCCATTGTAACAATGAGATGTATAAGACAGTATGTTGAAAAAAAACTTTACAACTTTGCGGGGGGAGGGGGTAAGAGAGGGGAGGAAGAGTTGGGGAGGTGGGGAGAAAAGGGATGGTAGGGGAAAATTAAGGAAGGTGTAACAATGTTCAATAGGAAATGGACTCATTACCTTGCTCATGTAACTGTAACCCCTCTATACAGTATCTTTACAATAAAAAATATATTATGAAAAAAAGAAAAATGTATATACAAAATGCAGGGCACCAGAATCAAATACAGTGAAAACAGGGGTTATACCATGGGGGAAGAACATAGAAAAGAAACAAAAAAATGACATAGTACATTATAAGTACATTGAAAAACAACAGAAAGAAAGGTAAAACCTCTGTGTCCCTATCTTGGGGTTCATTTCGCTTAGCATCATCTTATATGGTCATACATCTTCAGGGGGGAAGGAGTTAAAGAGGTGGGGAGGGAAGGAATGGTAGGGGGAAAAACAAAGGAGGAGGATGGTAGGGGAAAATTAAGGAGGGTGTAACAATGTTCGATATGAAATGTACTCATTGCCTTACTCATGTAATTGTAACCCTTCTTACAGTATCTTTACAGTAATATACATATATATATATATATATATAGAGAGAGAGAGAGAGAGAGTGTGTGTGTGTAATAAAAAAGCCAAAGAAATGAGACGTTAACATTGTGATGGGACACCTCAAGATTCTGAAAAAAATTGTATCATCATGCCATTTATAGAATAGAAATATGCCCTAAAGGTTTATATGCTAAACACGTATTTCCCAGCTAGTGGCACTATTTGAAAAGGTGGTAAGATGGGGCTTCCCCTGAGGAAGTAGGTCAGAGAGACATGCCCTTGAAGGTCAAACCTACTCCCTGTTCCCTTGCTGTACTTCCTCACTACCATGATACTAGCTGCTCTGCTCTGCTCTGCTATACGTTCGCTGTCAGGATAGACTGAAATCTTTGAAACTTTAAACAAAACAAATATTTTCCCCTCTTAAATTGTTTATTTCTATTATTGGGTCACAGTAATGAAAAATTCCAATTGATACAAAAAATTGGTACCAGAGAAATTTCATTGCTGTTGTAACTAACTGATCATATGGATTTTAAGTATTTGGAACTGGCCTGTGAGAGGAATTTGGAAATTTGGATATATGAGCTAAAAAACATTCTAGAATACTATAAGCAGAGTTTTAATAGTTGATTCAGGTCAGAGCTCAGAAGATTATAATGCCAATAGAACTGTGGACAATAAAGACTATATTCATAAGGTCTCATATAGAAACAAGACTCTATTGGAAATCAGACTAGAAACCATTTATGTATGTTTTGGCAAAGAAACGTTTGTCCATGTCCTGAGACTTTGTGGAAGACTGAGTTTAAAGGCAATAAACAAATGAGTCTGGTGAAGGAAGTTTCAAGACAGTCTGGCATTCAGTTGCAGCAGTTATTAAGAGCTGTTTTGAGCCAAGTTTACAGAGAAAATTGGGAGCAAAAAGCAGAAGAAAAAGTTGCAGTTTGATCAGAAAATCCTGTGTAAAGTTGGCATTAAAGGAAGGTAAGGTTGTGGAAGAGAGCAACACCATTAAAAAGAAGTCAAAGATATTTCATTAGCATAGTAGGAATTATGCGTTGAGAGAATTTCAGAAATAAGCCAGATCCCACCCATTACAACTTTAAAAGTACAAAAGACAAAATTCATTTGCAAGACTGTTTGTTTTTTGTTTCCTTTTTTGCTGAAGATCAAACCCAAGGGCTCATGTATGCTCAACCACTGAATAATGTTGGAACTTTTAAGGTTTGGGTATGGATTAAAAGCACTTTATGAGATGGCCATGAGATTTTGGGGGCCAGGAACAAAACATTATTTTTTAAATATAAAATGTCCCCCACAGGCTCATGGTCCTCTGAGAAGTCTATTCTGAGAAGTGGTAGAAGCCTAGGTGGAAGAAGTAGGTCCAAGGGGATGTGCCTCTGAAGATAATATTTAACACAATCCCATCATCTCCTCAGCTATCTATCATAAGCTCCTACTACCAGGATATTCTGCTTTACAATGGCCTCAGAATCAATGGAGCCAAGAACTATGGACTAAACCCTCTGAAGCCATGAGTCAAAACAAATCCTTCCTCCTTTAACTTGTTTATGTTGGGTATCTTGTCACAGTGAAAAAAGTCTAATGCACACAATTAGAGAAAATGTTGCTATTCTTTGATACATCAAAGTGATGGAATAAGAAATGCAAGCTGAGCAGCAATCAATGTACATTACCCACAGAAACTCAGAAATTCTCGCGGGCTGGGAAGGTGGCTCACTGGTAGGGTGCTTGCTTTGCATGCATGAGGCCCTGGGTTCGATTCCTCAGCACCACATAAGCAGAAAAAGCTGGAAGTGGCGCTGTGGCTCTAGTAGTAGAGCGCTAGCCTTGAGCTGAAGAGCTGAGGGACAGCACTCAGGCCCAGAGTTCAAGCCCCATGACTGACAAAAAAAAAAAGAGAGAGAAACAGAAATTCTCTCATACACCAGTCAGTTGATGACACTGTACCATATCATGTCATCTATTGAGAGGAGCTGACCTAATAGGCGCTAAGTACAAAAGTAAAAGTGCTAAAATAATACATGCACTTCCAAAGGAAGTATTAATGACTTATTCAAAAATTGTCTATACCACCCTGGACATTATCCCTTATGGAAGTACAGATAGGTGAATATATATTTATTTTCAATATGAGACTTTTATAAATGAATCATACCCTAATATCATTTTGATTTTTTTTTTCATTTTTTTACCATGAACTGAGATCCGACAGTTGTTCACCATCTGGAGACAGTATGTTGGTGGTGCCTTGGAAGAATCTCTTGGGCTGGCTTTCTGTCTCCATTTCACCTAAATTGGAAAGAGATAATACCACTCTAAAACAGTTTTACAAATATAGGATTGGAGCCCAAATGGAATGATCCTTGTTTAATCAAGGAACAGAATACATCTTTATGTCATCATTTAAAAGCTATTTTCTGCTGGATGTAGTGGGGTAGATATGTAACACCAACAGTTGGGAGGCTGAGGCAGAAGGAAGAATTCAAAGACAGCCACATAGATAGATTCTGTGTCATGCAAACAAACTGGAATTCTACTTGCTTTAACATAGAAGAAATATGCTTCCAGTCAGCATTCTTAGCAAAAACGTATTCATTACACATAGCATGATATAGAAGCACATGAATTCGTTTTTTGTGCCAGTCCTTGGGGTTTGAACTAAGGGCCTATGTCTGAGCCTTTTTGTCAAGGCTAATGTTTTACCACTTGAGACACAGCTCTACTTCTGGCTGTCTGGCAGTTAACTGGAGATAAGAGCTTTACAGACTTTCCTGCACAAGCTGGATCCTCAGATCTGAGTAGCTAGGATTACAGGCATGAGCCACCGACACCCAGCTTTATATTCTTTAACAGATGAGGAGAACACTGATTACATCAGGCAAAACGTATCAAAGGCAATCAACAGTGTAAAATATTTCTAAACAATGAAAACTCACTAGATGATTAGCAAATATTGTTTACACATTTTAATATCTAAATATTTCCTAAGGTGACATCAAATGGGTTGAAAAAAAATGTTGCCTGGCTGGGTTTGGTGGCATACCCACAATCCCAGCTGATTGGAGAGGCTGAGGCAGGAGGATCAAATTTCTGGGCCAACCTGGGATACCAAGAAACTTTGTCTCACATTAACACAAAGAGCCATCTGATAAATAGTACATAAATAAAAAGTTGCCTTAAACTATTTAAAATAAGAGTATAAGTTTGGGGAGGGAAAAATTATCCAAAAAGAAATATACTTATTACCTGACTTATGTAATTATAATCCCTCTGCACATCACTTTATAATAACAATAAAAAATTTAAAAGTATGTTTGAAGGTACACCTTCAATTGAAACCACATATTTTATTCAATTCATGAATTTGGCATTGTACTAAGTGACTGTATCCTATAAATTTTCTCAGAACAAATAAAAGGACAATGTGGCACCAATGGGAATAATGCTTAACATCTTGTTATCTAACACAACTCTAAAGTTGACAGATAAAGCCCCTTTTCAAATTCACCTTACATGGTTTGGAGGGTATACTTTTAATCTGGTCATCAAAATGAAATGTTAAAGATAATTTAATTCAAGGGCCTATCAATACTTCAGTAGGAAGTATTTGAACTTTGAACTTAAAACTATAGAATTCTTATGGGGAAAACATCAAACAAGAGCATTTGTTTTCCATATTATCAATTAATTCATATTACATTTCTTCTGGAGTTATTCTGTCTTATTTTTTTTGTGGTGGAACTGGGATTTGAACTCAGGGCCAGGTACTGATCCTTAGATTTTTTTTTCTCAAGGCTTACACTCTACCACTTCTGGCTATTTGCTGGGTGAGTGGAGATAAGAGTCTCATAGACTTTCATGCCCAAGCTGGCTTTGAATTGATATGCTCAGATGTCAGCCTCTTAAACAGCCAGGGCTATAGAATTGAGACATGGGTACCTGGATGAAAATTACTGAAATTCATTAAAAAAGTTACATTTATTTCCTTTATACTATGTGCTTTAATATGCACCTTAAAAAATGTGCTGGGTTTTCAACTAACCATCACTAGCAAAAGACTTCAGCCCTTTTCAGCAAATCCCTCCATCTACTGGCATATTTTGGAATAGCTATGAAAGTAAAGATCACGTTACTTTCATTAATCTTTCTGCAATAAATTTCAAGTTAATAATAATTATGGTTTTATTTTCAAGTATATTTCCACTTAATAACCTTTTAGAATGTTCCCATAACTGTAAATAACATCATGCAAGATCAAAGAAAAGTACTTTTATTCACTAAAAATATTGTTACCATATCAGTATCTATTTTCCAAAGCTTACCACCTTTAATTTTAAGTTGCCTAATGAGCAGAAAGATTTCACCAAATCCTTAAGTCCCCATTCTCCTAATAGAGGAGATATGGTTTATTTATTGCCCCTGAATTGCTGAATTGCTTCTTAGAAGTTATCATTAAGCCAGATGCTTGTGCCTCACACTTGTAATCCTAGCTACTCAGGAGGCTTAGATCAGAGGATCACAGTTTTAAGTCAGACCAGGTAGGAAAGTCTATGAGACTCTTATCTCCAGCCACTCACCAAAAATCTGGAAGTGGAGCAGTGGTTCAAGTACCAGAGCACTAGCCTTGAACAAAAAAGCTCAGAGACAGCACCCAGGTCCTGAGTTCAAGCCCCAAGTCTGGCACACACAAGAAAATGTTATCATTAAAAGTCTTGTTTAAAAGGACATCTGAAATGGGCATGGTCATTCCATGCCTGCAATCTCAGCTTCTTGAGAGGCAGAAATGGATAGACTGCCATTTGGGGCCAACCTCAAGAAAAAGCAAAACCTCATCTGAACCAAACAAACTTCAGATGGTGATGCTAACTTGTCATCCCAGCTACTTGGAAGGCCATATGTAGGAGAATCTTGGTCTGAGGCTGACCCCAAGAAAAAAAATGAGACCCTATCTAAAAAAAGTAACCTACAGTAAAAGGTTTGGAAGTATTGCTAGTCAAATGGTAGAATACTAGCCTATCACATGCAAGCTCAAACTCCAGTACCTAAAAATAAAAGTGTTCACTTCAGAAGCACATATATGAAAATTGGAACCATACAGGTAAGAGTAGCATGGCCCACATGCAAGGTTGACATACAAACTCACGGGAAGTTCTGTATTTTTTTTAATATATGTACAATTGTAAAACTAATAAAGTAAATGACAGCCTATACTTCTAATTATACAGTCAAATTGCCAGGAATAACAGACTAAAGCAGTGAAATATTTTTGCTCTTTAAAAAATACAGATGCCATTGTGTATATGTACCCCATTTTCTTGATCCTCATCCACTGAGGGGCATCTGGGCTGATTCCATATCTTGGCTATGGTAAAGAAAGCTGCAATAAACATGACTGTAGTGGTAGCTTTAGTGTATCCTTGTTTGTGATATACTGGACAAATGTCCAGAAGTGGAATTGTTGGGTCACAGAATAGTTCTATGTTTAGTTTTTTGAGGACCCTACATACCACTTTCCAGAGTGGTTGTGGAAATGAATAGAATGCAAGCAATAATGTATTATATATGATGCAAAACTGAGAAAAATAAGAGAAAGGGTAGGTAGAAGGGCAAGGGGTGGGGAATGTTGAAGGGATGACACAGTTCAAGATCCACTGTATACATAAATCACTTGGTTAAATGGCAAAAATGCAATACATAACCTAAAAACTAAGAAAAGCAAGGGAAAGAGTGGGGTGGGAGGGGTAGGTGAGCGTGACTTTAATCAAGAAGCATTGTATTCATAAACTGCTCTGTTGAATGGCAACTCCTTTGTACAACTACCTAAAAGAAGTTTAAAAATATATACAGGGGCTGGGAAGGTGGCTAGGTGGTAAAGCGCATGCCTTGCATGCCAGAGGCCCTGGGTTCCATTCCTCAGCACCACATAAGCAAAAAGAAAAAAGCTGGAAGTGGCGCTGTGGCTCAAGTGGTAGAGCGCTAGCCTTGAGCCGAAGAGCTGAGGGACAGCGTTCAGAGTTCAGGCCCCATGACCGGACCCAAAAAAACAAACAAACAAATAAAAATATATACAGATGTCATCAGTAGTCTCTTAGAAGCATCTAATACTAATGGTGACTCAAGTCACGTTACTTCTTTGTGGTTCAAAATAATGTCATGAAGAGACCACTCAGTTATATCACAGTTTACAGAATCCAATACATGACACTTCTTGCTTTGCTGAAGAAATCTTTAGTGATGGGATTTGAATCTTACCTTAAATTTGAGCAAACCATCTTCTACAGAGATATTTGCTATGACCTCATCACAAATCAACTATGTATCTCTTTTACAATCAGATCACTGAGAGGCAATTAGTTTTTGAATATTTACTGACAACATAAAAAATAAGATGCAAGCCGGGCGCTGGTGGCTCACTCCTGTAATCCTAGCTACTCAGGAGGCTGAGATCTGAGGATCGCGGTTCAAAGCCAGCCGGGGCAAGAGAGACTGTGAGACTCCTATCTCCAATAAACCACCAGAAAACCAGAAGTGGCACTGTAGCTCAAGTGGTAGAGCACTCGCCTTGAGCTGAAGAGCTGAGGGACAGCGCCCAGGCCCAGAGTTCAAGCCCCACTACCGACAAAAAAAAAAAAAATAAGATGCAGATCTGAGGTATAGAAAAATACAGACAATATAAGGTAGCTAATTTCTGAAATTTAGAATTGGAGTATACATGGGAAAAATATCTGTCTGTCTTGTCATTTATTTATTTGTTTGTTTGTTTGTTTAGCCTCTTGAGTAGCTAGGATTACCGGCGTAAGCACTCCGCTTCAAATTTTTATATTTTATTACCTTTTAGTTGATCTACAAAGGAGTCGCCATTCAACAAATCAGTTTATAAGTATATAATGCATCTTGTCATCCCTTTCATCATTCTCCCACATCTCTCCCAACCCAACCTCTCCCCTGAGTTTTCATCATTTTGTAGGATATGCATTGAATATTATGACTGCATTCTCCCTGCCTCTTATCTTCATTTGTCTGCCCCCTCTATGGTCTCTTCACACTGAAGAAAAGTAATGCTATCAATTCATTCAGCCAATAATTCTAGTTTTTAATTCAAACTTGGTTAGGTGTGATTCATCTGTTATCTTCCCCAGCTTTATTGTGTTATAATTAATAATGAAAGAGTACAATATAATATGTAAAATAGGATGATTTGCTGTATGTATATACTATGATCATAATCAGGTCAGCTGACACATCTATCCCCTCACTTATGAACATTTAAGATCTACTGTCCTATCAGATATGAAATATATAGCATGCTACTGTCAATCAATACCATCATGCTGCTACATACCTTTTCTTTTCAGAGGACCAAGAACATTGGGCCTAATGCACTTGACTGGACTCTGACTTGCCCTGCTTTGACAAATAAACAGGATGATGTGATGTTAACTTCCAAGATACAAAATAAATAGCACTACAGCCTGCCAAATAAATAAACTTGATAGCCATATAAGCAGAAATGGAAAGTGCCTATTTTAGGCTGAGTAACTGAAATTCCAATAGATGATTTAATCAGAACTATAGCAACCAACAATAAAATGGCCATTAAAAAATCATTCAATAAGGGCTGGGAAGGTGGCTCAGTGGTAGAGTGCTTGCCTTGCATGCCTGAGGCCCTGGGTTCGATTCCTCAGCACCACATAAGCAAAAAGAAAAAAGCCGGAAATGGTGCTGTGGCTCAAGTGGTAGAGCGCTAGCCTTGAGCTGAAGAGCTGAGGGACAGTGCCCAGGCCCAGAGTTCAGGCCCCATGACTGGACCCCTCCCCCCACCAAAAAAAGAAAAAAAATCATTCAATAAGACAAACTACCTACAACAATATAAAAAAGATATTTTATTAGAAAATTATTTGGATCTTGACTGATCTATAATCTTAAATTTTTATTCTTTAAAATGGGTGCATTGTCTGGTGTGTGTGAGGTATGTAAGTATGTATATATATATCTCCTCTTCAAATATAAATGAGGAAGTGGAGCTGTAGCTCAAGTGGTAGAGCACTCGCCTTGAGCTGAAGAGCTGAGGGACAGCTCCCAGGCCCAGAGCTCAAGCCCCACATCCAACAAACAAAAAATGTACTAGGTGATGCCTTACTTTGGGGAGTATGGGAAGGGATGGGAAGGGGAAACAAAGAGGAGGCAACAATGCTTGATAAGAAATGTACTCGTTATCTTGCCCATGTAATTGTAACCCCTCTGTACAGTATTCTCACAATAAAAAAAAATATATATATATATATAAATGAGCACTAAGTCTCAAAATCCAAATGTGGCAAAATATTAATGACAGAATATAATTGGTACGCATGTTTGTTCACTATAAAGATTCGTTCGATTTTTCTGTATGATTGAAAATTCCCATAATGAAGTATTATGGAAAATTAGACCAAAAAATTGTATTTATCCTCAAGAGGATGAAGCAGAAGATTTCAAGTTCTAGGTTAGCCTGGGCTCTAGAGAGGGACACTTTCTCAAAACAGAATCAAACAGATAAAAAAAATTCAAATTCACTTACCTTGGAAATGGTCTTGGATTAGAAATGGGATTTGGCGGCAACCCACTGCTACTCACAAACATTTGTAAGGATGGTGAAAAGCACTGCTAAAAAACATATTTAATATTAAAGCAATTCTATTGTTCCAGTTTTCAAATGACAGAAATAGCATCCTTAGAATTACTTAGGTATATGTGTATGTGTGTCATATATATGTATATTTATATTTCTAAATTACTACCATAGATTTTTAGTGGTTTCTCAAGTCATTGGATGCTTTAAAACTGAGGTGACTTGTATATGCATGTTTTTGAGGGTAAATAGCTTAATATATAATAGACACCTAATATCATATCAATAATCTTACCTTTCCAAATCCTCTGGTGGGTGAAGGTGCTGGAGAAACAGGAGTGAAGTCGATTCTCTTTGGAGAATATAATTTCTCTTGCTTGTCAAAACCACTATCACCCTGTAAATATAAAGCATAATCAACTCATAACCATTCAGCACATCACAGCTCTTACACACTATTACAAAATACCTACATTTTAAATGTATAAATGAACAGATTCTGATACACTGCTGGAAAAGCAGAGTTCAAAAACAAGAACCAAGCTGGGCGCTGGTGGCTCACGCCTGTAATCCTAGCTACTCAGGAGGCTGAGATCTGAGGATCACGGTTCAAAGCCAGCCGGGGCAAGAGAGTCTTTGGGCTTCTTATCTCCAATAAACCACCAGAAAACCAGAAGTGGCGCTGTAGCTCAAGTGGTAGAGCGCTCGCCTTGAGCTGAAGAGCTGAGGGACAGCGCCCAAGCCCAGAGTTCAAGGCCCACGACCAACTAAAAAAAAAACAAGAACCAAAAAAGCCAGGCACTGGTGGCTCACGCCTGAAATCCTAGCTACTCAGGAGGCTGAGATCTGAGGATCACGATTCAAAGCCAGCCTGGGCAGGAAAGTCCATGAGACTCTTACCTCCAATAAACCACTAGAAAACCGGAAGTGGCACTGTGGCTCAAGCATGAGAGTGCTTGCCTTGACCTGAACTGCTGAAGGATAGTGCTCAAACCCAGAGTTCAAACCCCATGACTGGCCAAAAAAACAAACAAAAAGATTCAATTTGGAAGCAAAAAAGACAGAAGTATATAAAAGAATACAAAAAGCCCATGATTGATATAAGGATTCCTGGAAAATAAAACATAAGAAAATTTAAGAAAACTTTACCAGGCTCAAATTCTCATCCCATGACTGGCTTATCTGCATTGATGTTTGCATTTCCCTGAAAGAAAGAAAGAAAGCGAGAGAGAGACAGAGAGGCAGACAGACAGACAGACAGATGGGGGGGGGAGAAGGGCCATTAGTGTGTACAAATATGACATTTATTAGGTTAGGCCCTGCTTTTGTGACGCACTAACCTTTCATGTTCAATGTCTCTGTTCATCATATCCAGGCCTTCTTCCTACAAGAACAAACATATGGGCTAAAAACATAATTTTCATTCACAAGCCTTCTGTATCTCATCTGACATAATCACACAAGTGAGAAGAACAAACATACTAAGATTGTCAACTGTGTCAAATCAATATTTTAGCTGCACACTTGGAAGTGTAATGTCTGCAACTAACCAGAGTTGTATCCTGACTCATTTGGAGTATCTTAATCTTAAAAACCAAAATAAAAATGTAAAATGTTTTTAAGGCCATCAAATCTGAGGTAGTAGGGAAATTTTTCCTCTTTTGATTTTCTGCAGTCTGCTACGGGAATATGACTAGGTAAGGATGACAACAACTGAAGAAGAAAAGTAAACATTTACACTTTCTCAACCACAACGTAGCAATGTGATATCAGTTCTGGTGTAATCTCTTCCTAGATAATATTTCACATTCTTCTTAGAAATTTAGCTCTTTAAATCCCTGAACATTAATGCACTAGCGGCAGTACATTCATTTTTACATTCACTCTTTAGCAAGTACACCAGGTGTCCAACCTCAAAGCACCATCTGTCACTAGATAGGCACTGACTCTGAGCACTTTTCCTAAATGAATGCAGAACTGTGTACATTTAGGCAGTAAAACACTCTGGGCACTGGAAATATTCGCTTCCTCACTTATCTAAAATTAGTAACTATATGAAAAAGGAAAGGGAAAAAAAGACCACCAATGCTAACAACTTTTAGTTGTAATAATGCCAGCAGGTAAAGTCAGGCTAATAAGCCCAGCATAACATTTTGTTTATGAGTGATGTTCTTCAAAATAGCTTAAAATGACAATATAGACATTTTCTTCTCATACTCTGTATCAGCTCTAAGATTTCATCCTAATGTTATCATCACAAACCTTACAAGCAAAGGAAAAGAAATCCATGTGAGAAGGCAAGCAGTTATTAAAAACTAACTACTAGTCCCTGTATAACTAATAAAATAAAAAAATTAAAAGTAACTGTTGTCTCCTCCCTCCCCGGATAAGATCTTTCTCTCTTTTTTATATCAGTCCTGGGGTTTGAAGTCAGGGCCTAGGCTCTGTCCCTGAGCTTATTTTTGCTCAAGGCTAGTGCTCTACCCCTTGAACCATAGCTCCACTTCTGGCTTTTTGATGCTTAATAAGAGGTAAGAGTCTCACAGACGTTCATGCCTGGGCTGGCTTCAAACCATGATCCTCAGATCTCAATCTCCTGAGTAGCCACCAGCATCTGGCTAATCCTTTTTTAAAAACATGAAGCTGAAATGATTTGGTGGCTGAATTATGTTCCTTTAAAATAATGGTCTGGTTTCAAAATGTAAGCTACAACTGGTACCCACAGATCTTGCTAGGGTTTTTATAGCCATAATGTTAACTACTTGTATTTATTCCCAAAGAAATACTAATAAACTTACAATAGGACAAAACCTAATAAGACAATTATCCTATTTAAGAGGACCCGTGTTTAAAATTTTATAAATTCTAATGTAGTGGGCGGTGTAACCTAGAATTTTAAGTAAAATATAATTCAGGTAAAATTTTCAAAAGTTATCTCTGGCACGATTCATATGCCTTTAATACTCAGCCTTTTCTTTTACTTTTTTTCTCTAAGTAAAATCCTTTCCATTATGAAAACAATACATATTTACTAATGAACAATTAATGAAGACATAGAAAAACACTAAGCTAGCAGGCAAAGCAAGTAAGGCAAGGGGTTGCTTTAACAGGCTGAAGAGTCCTGGGCTAAAGAGTCCTGGGCTAAAGAATGGAAGAGTGTATGTATGTGTCAGAGAACTAACAATAGCCCAAAATCATCAGGAAAGCCAAAGTGAGGATGGTCATAAACTGCCTGTGGAAGATTCCAAAATTTAGATGGTATATCGATATAATACACACGTGTCAATTTTAGACAAAACTACTAGCTCACAAAGAATGATAGAGCACAACAAACCTGCGTCTAGAACCAGAAAACCAAAGTGACCTATCATCTATGGCCATAGCACCCTGAATATGCCCAATCTCATCTGCTCTTGAAGGAGTAATATATCAGCTGAAATAATAATAATAATAATCTTTAATAACAATAATAATCTTTAAAAGACAAGTAAGGGGTTTAAGGAGGTACAGGCCAACAGCATTCCATAAAACAAAGAGCTCAAGTAGGATAAGAAATGAACCCCTGATGACAGCAATTAAGTAAGCACTACTGACATTTCCAAGGACAGTTTTCAATGCACTTGTGGTAGAAGAACAAGATTAAAAATTGGCAAAGAATTACAAAACAAGGTATCAGAGGCAACTGAAACTAAATTATGCTTCAGAAAAGGTTGGAAACAGGATGGGACATGGCTCAAGTAGTATTGTCCCTAGCTAGCAAGAACAAAGCTCTGAATTCAAGCCCTGGTACTGCCAATAAAAATGTTAGAAAAAGGAATAGAAGGAAAGAAAGACATAAGAAAAATAAATTAGTTCATTTTCCTCATAGTATGCTTGTGATTTGGGAGAAGATGATAGAAGGGAAAGAGGAAGAGATCGAAGGCACAAGGCAGAGAGGAGATAATAGCTGACAAAATGATAGGGGAGTTAGAAAATGTATGAATCACAAGGGAGAAGAGCCATATGTGAAGACAAAGACATTGGAAGGAGAAGAAAGCTGACATTATACAAAATACATATCTATTTTCTCTGTGGAGTGAGAAAGGGTCATCAGTTTGAAGTGAAAATTGGTGAAATAAGACAGGAAGCTGGTAGGCTCTAAAACAAAAAAAAAAGATTTAGAAGATGATTTTGAACAGCATAGAGCCAGTGGCACCTTCAATCCCCCAAAAGAATTTATATTCTTCCTCCTCAAACAACCAATCCTCCCAATTTTTCTATTCTAATCAAGGCACTCTGGCCACCAAGAAACATAATTTTAGTCACTTGGCATTCTCCTCCCAGGTCATATATCTAATCAGTTGGCAAATTATGAAACTCCTATTTCCAATTGTTTCTCTTTTACTGTCCCCTCCTTACCTTCCATTGGCCAATGTTTTACTCTTTACAGATTACTATGGGGCACAGATAAGCCATTAGGACTTTTCAGTATACACTTATACAATGTAATTAATATGATGGCGTAGAAGCCTGTGAAAAGGAGACATGAGGATTAAAATGGGTTACAAGGGATGAGAAAGCAAGAAAGGAGTATGGGGGTGAAGATTGCATAAGGACCAATCAAGAACAGTGAATTACTACCACCCCCTTTTAGGACAGCCAGAACACAGGATGTTTGTCAAGGAGTAATGTGAGAAGAGCCTAGACCAGAGCTGATAAGAATCTTCGCATCTTATAAATGAGTTAAGTATGGTTATAGCTATTCTTATCAAGAACACAGCTGCATAACACGTAAAAACATTTTTCACATATCCAACAAAAAAGTAGTTTTATTTCCAAGCATCCTCAGGGAAGGAAGTGAAGCGAATCAAACCTCTAGATTGCTAGATAGCTAACATTTTCCCTTTATAAGTATTTTTAGACACTTCAGGTGGAAATTGAAAATGTGTTGTATTTTGCCCTTTCTCAGATTATACCAAAGAGAATAGCCCTGGAAGATCTTTATTGGAACTCAGCTCTGTTACTTACTATTGTATGAACCTAGGAATCAAAGCAAGTCACTTACGACTTCTGGGTCTTAGTTGCTGCTGTTTTTAATTGGAAAAAAAATTACCTTGTGTCTTGCTTCAGAGGGTTATAAGAATTAAATGAGTGAAAATACTTTGTTAACATGTAAACTGCCACACATATGTAGCTGTTACTAGAAATATGTAGCTGTTACTAGAACTCAGAGATCCTTAAGAACATGATTACCTATTGGATTTAGGGCATGCCTCAAATGGTAGCGCACTTGCTGTGCAAGTGCAAGGCTGAATTCAATCCCTAGTACCAAACCAAACCAAACAAACCAACAATAACACTATATGGTTATTATATGGGTCTATACCAGTGACATCCTTAGGGAACTATCAAAAAGCTTTTAGTCTTCTTACCAAACCATGAAGTACTGTTAAAAAAATCTATCTGCTTTTCAGCTTGTCTCTCTCCATCCTTATAACAAAAATTAGCATACCTTTAATCCAATATAACTTCAGATTTGCTGCTTAAACTGGTTTGGAAGCTTATTATAATTGTGCATAAACTTTAACCCTTATGCATGACTATGGAAATCTAGTTCTGTCAATCAGAAGTCTCTGGGATCACATATCAGATGTCTTCTGAAGCATTAAAGCTGATGGAGGACTGAGTTCCACATGTGATGTGCTACTATATCAAAACTTCTTCCTAATTTCTCCTACTCTAACTATCTAATGAGGTGATCCTCAACAGTGTTGTTTATGGAGGACAGTCACAATCAGTTACTCTCCTGAGACTACAAATGGAAGCATTTTAAAGGAGTCTATACTTTAGAAAAATCACCATTGTATGACAGATGAGTGTCAGAAACACTCTACTATCATTTAAGCATGTTTTCTATCCTAAATCAAGTAAAGACCCTCATTCTCAGCTATACATGAAAGTTAATCCTGACATTTTGCAACTGTGTTGCAAGCAGTGATAAATTAGGAACAATTTTTAAAACTGTAAAGCCTCACAGTAAAGACAACACAAATTTTTAACAAAGTTTCTTTTCTTTGTACAGAGTGGCCACCACAAAACTAGTAAAGAAGACAGGTGAAATAATTTTTTAAAAAACGGGCACAGCACATGATTTCCAGAAAGAACTATATTTGGAATTATTTTCTCTAATCTAAATCACTTCAGATACTTACTTTGATACTTACCAAACTGTGATGGCTCATAATTGTTGTGCTGTTCCTCCGAGTTCTAAATGCACAAGGTTGAAAAACCTCTGAAAGGTCACTGAAAAGTAAAAATGAAATGATCACTGTCTTTCTAAAGGAAGATATATTAGCATCATTTCTGTAATTAGAACCTTCAATGATTCCTCATTTTCTATAGAAAAGACATTCCTTACCGTCCTGGTGGCAGAGCTGGCTAACTAGTGTGCTGAGACACTGATCTCTAGTGGTTGGGGGGACAGTTCTGTGAGGTGTGGGGCGGAGCTCCAGACTGGTTCATTCCAGCTGCTTCAGGTCAGAGCTACATCCCTAAACCAGTTCCCATCAGATGTAAGTGGGTCATCTGTTTTACCCTAGAAGACCATGAATTCAGTTTTGGGTATGTTACACCTGAAGAGGGCTGAGGTCTTATCAGCACATCTCCCAAAAATGTTTCAAGCACCTGTTCTACCTCGGAATCTTGGCATTCAAATGAATAAAACACAATTGAGGGTTTTATTTATTTATTTGTTCATGTTGTCCCTTCTGCCTCAAATGCCCAACCTCCTACTACCATTTGTCTTGCACTCCTTTCACACTTATCCCAAAAGCCCTTCCTCCACAAAAGCAAGGCACAAACCTCTTCTCAGTGGCCAAAATTAATGTCTTCTCTTTTGAACCCAAAGAATCTATTGGGAGAAGATAAATTTCTTTAAACATCTAAAAATTAAAGAATATTTTAAAACACGGCCTTACTATGTTGCCCAGGCTGGTCTCAAGGTCCTGGACTCATGCATGCACCATCACACATGGCAAACACAGTCTTTTTGTTTGTATGTTTTTCTTTTGCAGAACAGGGATAGAACCTAAGGCTTTGAATATGTTAGGCAAGTCCTCTACTTCTGAGCTACCCAGAGCTTTCTGCATGCTAAGTACATATTCTACCACCAAGCTACACCTCCAGCCCCTACTTTGCCTTTCATTAAAGAAAAGTGCTGCCTAGCACTGCAACAAAGAGAAAAGAGAAAAAAAAAACTTTGCATGTGTCTTAAGCCTCTTAGTACAGAAGTGCTTTCTTCATCTTTGTATATCCCTGCAGTGCCTGTGCCCTTTATAAAAGCTCAAGAAGGTTTTTCAGAACTGACACAGCAATGATGGGGCACGTCTGTAATCTCAGCACTTGGAAGATTAAAAAAGGAGGATCACATGTTTGAGACCAGCCTGGGTTACAAAGAGAGATTTTTTTTTCCCTACCCCGCCCTTTAAAAATAATGTGAATTCTTGGGCTAAATGTAATTCTTGAGCTCCAAAGGACCGCTGAGATTCATGACTATTCCAACTGTTTTTTTTCAACTCTCAATTTTTCAGTGTGAAAACAAACTCAGGTTAAAGGAATCATTCATAAGCATAGTTAGTTGATGAAAACTGGGACTGGGCCTGGTCTCTTCACCCATTGTCTTTCACATTACCGTTCAAGGAGTTAAATAAATTGTGATTCACCCAACAGTATTTTATCTACAAGTGTCTAAATGCAGGTCAGTAGGATTGCCCAAGTCCGTAGAAAACGATTGTTTACTAAATTTTTTTAAGACAAGCAAAAACAGAGCAACTGATTATTAAAGTATCCAAAAAATGTAGAGCTAAGGACAGTATCAGTTAAATAAAGGCACTTCATCATTCCTTCATTTTCAAAATTCAATTTAATGAAAGAAAAAGCATTTTTCCCTAAAAATATGTACATTAACAGACATTATGATCAGTTCCTCTGACAAGGATTATATCTTTCTTGGTGTTCATAATGCTTGATCAATGTTTTTGGCTAACTATATTCTCATCCACTTTTGGGGGCTAATGCCATTTCTATGGGTCTCACAGATTACTTAAGATGAATTGTCTTATAAAACTGAAATGTAATAGGCATAAGAAGAGAGCCAACTTAACCTTCACTATCAGAAGATTTACTTTAAAATAGGCCCTGTGGTTTCTGATTTACACAAGACCCTGACACTAAAATTAAAGGGTCCATTCTTTCCATTGTTTGCTCAAACCTGTACTTTCAACTAACGTAAGTAAGCTACAGACCACCTTTAAGAAATTACTCTCTGAACTGCATTTTGGACAGTTTTATAATCTGAATAAAACATTGTGATAAATTCAAATCACTTACTATGAAGTGAATACACTATTTAATGACAAGTTCTTAGATAAACTGATTTATTAAAGCAAACCAAGGTTAATGCCAAAGTTCCTAAACTCAGCTTAGAAATAGCTGCTCTTAGAGCCAGGTGTCAAATTGCAAGCCTAGTTCCAGGGGCTTCAGTTTGACATTCCCTGATGTAAAATAGCCAGGACAAGCAACCTGTCAGAAGAGCCAAAAGCTTTCTGCAATATCTTTTAGAGTGGGGCAACATGGCCCCCAGGTTGGGGGTAGCTGGGCATTTCTCAGACATGGAGTTTGAGGTCAAACTTTCATGCCACCTTGGGACCCAAGTCGCTGTTAAGCAAACACGTCCCCCAATCCCTCCGTTTGGAGTCCAAAATGAACTAACACTTTAGGGAAGGAAGACTATTTTCATACGGGGTCAAGAAGCCTCTGAACCCCATACTCCATCCTTCCCAATCGTGCTCACCTGAGCTCATGGATCAGGGGAGCACTGGTGGATTTCCTCAGGGTGCCCCCATCAGATGTGTCAGGCTCAAAGTCCAGCTCCATTTGCTCCTGAGCCATGTCGGAGACTTGCATGAAGATAGGTACAGCGGGCAGTGCTCAGCTCCTGGTGCTTAAGCTATGGGTTCCCAAGACTCACTGCTGGACTGAGTTTCTAGGGACTGGAGACTGGGGGCGGGGGCTAAGGGGCGGAGACTCGGGCGGGGGGGGCGAGGGGCGGAGACAAATAAGAGGGAAGATAGGGGATGATGTGTGGGAGGGGAAACGGACAGTTTGTATTGGAGGGTGACAGAACGAACTAGAGGGTGGCGAAAAGGAGTGGAGGGAATACAAGATTAAGAGGAGGAACAATAAAGAGCAGAAGGAGGAAAGCTGTGGGAGGAGGGAAGGAGAATAGAAGTTCTGGAAAAGAATACACACAGGGACTGGAAAGAAGGATGGGGAGCGGGGACGAGGAAAAAGGAAGAAGGACAGAGGGAGAGGTGACACAGAGACTACGCAGTGACAGAACGCATGCTGCTGGCTTTCCCGCCGAAGACCTCAAGCCCGGGGCGGCTACAGTTGCCACAGCTGCCCGAGCACTAGCACCGTGGACGTGACTGTTGGGCAGGACCGGGCCACGAGGCACTGGCAGCTCCAGCCCCCCATGTTCGGGGGCTCACACCAGCCCCCCATACTCCAGGCACCGTCCGGGAGGCTCCTCAACCGGGGGAGCGCTGCTTCTCCCGTCCCTGCCCCCCTCGCGCCTCGAGGACTGGGGGAGGTGGTTCGGCCCCGCCGCCGCCGCCAAGATGCCTGCTCCCTCTCTCTTGTGCCCTAATGGCACGAGGGGACATGTAACGGCCAAAACCAAATTCTACAACGTCTCGTTTTTTCCGCCACCCACGCGTCAGAAACGGGAGCTTCCAGCGAGCCAGTTCCGCGTCCAGGCACCCGCCGTGCTCTGCGCAAGCGCCCGACGGTCGCTCCAATGGGCCAAGGAGCACAGAGCATGCGTAGTAGTGCTGTCCCGCCCTCCTCTAACGGAGAGAAGCGTTTCCAGGGAGGGGGTTTCTGGTGCTTTCCTCAATAGCATTGGCCTGGAAACCCTGGCGCCCTATTTCGAAAAGAGCCAATAGTTTGCAGACTGTAGCACCAGCTTTCAGGAGTTTGGACTCATATTTAAAGGAAAAAGAGAGAATGAGATTTCCACGTTACTTCATATCTAACTTATACACGTCAACAACTGTAATTCCTGCTTATTACTTAAATTTCTGTATTTTGTTTGTCTGGAGAGGCTGAATTCTTCAGATAATCCATTTGAATGCACTAATGACAAAGTGCACACACATCTACCACCGTGTGTGTGTGTGTGTGTGTGTGTAATGTAATATCTATAATATGCAATGTAATATATGTAATGTATAATGTAATATATATTTGTTTTCCTTCCTAGGGATTACAGAGATCCTACCAATGATGACTCGGTGCAAGGGAGACCTGAAATTAATCATTTTGCACCTGCATAGCACTTACTAGTGCTAGACTGTATTCTAACAACTGCAATAGAATTGACTTATTTAATCCTCACCAGCTAAAAGGTCCTAGGCCAAGGTCTGAGGTCCTGAAAGGCCATTATATTTTTTAAAATTATACATACTTGGAAAATATGGGAAATACAATAATTGTAAAAGTGGTTTCAAAATGTATGAACAGTAGTTTACCTGCCTCTTCAAATCAGTTGCCCTCTATTAAATTCACCACACCATCATACTAGTCTTTAATATGTATACTTTCCTGTTGTTATAAGAGAGTTTTTAAAGCACTATGGAATAATTTTCTTAAATCTGCTAGCTACATTAGAAACAGCAACTTTAGGATTTTTAAATATTTTAAAATTATGTTTAAGTACTTGTACACAGGAGTTTCAATTCACCATGTCATTTTGTAAACACAATGCATCTTGATCATTGTCATCCCTTTCATCATTTCTCCTCCATCATTCCCACCCTCTCTTCCATTGTTACCCCTTTCATCATTCCATTCTACGACATCACTCCCAACCCCACCCCAAATTGACCTGATTCCATTTTCACATATGTATATTCAAAATTATGACACTATTTCTCTCCATTCTTTGCCCCCCTACCTCACCCCCACAACACAAGTTCTAACCACCTCACCCCTCAAAAAACAAAAGTTCTAGCTTTCTGGTATTTATTATGCTAAACTGTAAGTTCATTAGGGGTTTTCTTTGTTTGGTTTTCTTTTGCAGGTACTGGGGGTCTTGAATTCAAGGCCTTGGCCTAGATTGCTCAACTTGCTCATGGCCCATACTCTACCACTTAAGCCACATCTCCAGCCTTCAACCTCTGGTACTGAAATTTTTTATCTCAGGATTACAACAACATCCACTTCCTTTGCTCAAAAAAAATTGTAAGTTCACAATAGTACTAAACAACCATTTGTTGTCCATATGTACAGCTGCTAAGACTGAGAAACCAATTGAGATGAATTTATTTCAGGAGCCTAACAGTTTTGGAGAAGCTCAAGAACTTAAGGAAAAGGTATTATTTTGACCACCATTTTGGCCATTGTTTCTAGCTTTGATTCACACCATTTTTGCATTCTTAAGTTTTCTTTACATTTCATGTAACTCTTTCAGTACATTTGGGTTACTTATGATTTATAGCCTGAAATTCAACTTGTATTTCACTTGGTCTTGTGGCAACTAAGGGTTGAAATGTGCCTTTAAAGTTGCTATGACATCTGGCAAACTAAAGCACTGATTATGACATACTTGTGGGACACTTTTTCAGGTTAGACTTCAGTAGACAGCAGACTGGGACAAGGCAAGAAGTAGAATAAGTTTTAAAGCTTAGGTCTAAGCAAACCACTAGTTCAAGACTATGCCCTGCTGTTATGGAATGGAAAAAACTGAACAAAACTGAAATACAGCCAGGTTGGTATAATAAGATAGAGATAGAAATAGTAGAGAAGTGAAGATCATTTTTCTCCAATATGTGTACCAATGTAGTGTATAGAGTGCTTTCTGATTTTGTTATATTTGTTCCTTTCGCTATTCTAACCTATGTATATACTCTTTTTTATTATTTTTTGTTGGTCATGGGACTTGAACTCTGAGCCTGGGCACTGTCCCTCAGCTCTTCAGCTCAAGGCTAGTGTTCTACCACTTCAGACACAGCACCACTTCCGGTTTTTCTGAGTCGTTTATTGGAGATAAGAGTCTCACAGCCTTTCCTGCCTGGGCTGGCCTTGAACAGTGATCCTCAGATCTCAGCTCCTGAGTAGCTAGGATTACAAGCGTGAGCCACTAGTACCCGGTTTATGTATATACTCTTAAGTGCTGTCTTCATTTCAACAGGTTTTGGGTTCCTGATTTGTTAACTGCTCTTTAGTCAAAGTAATATTAGAAATATATTGCCATCTCATATATTTACTCAGTTCATTTTACTTAGTTACACTGTTCTTGTTTTAATTATATCCATTTTCTTAGTATCTCTGTATTTGTATGTGCACATATCTATATATAAAATATATAATCTGCATTTTAATATTTTATATTATTTATAAATTATTTATATAATATATAATTTGTAATGCTTTGGCATTTTGACATTTTGTCTATTCAAAATATATTTAATAAACCTTATTACTTTCCAAGAATATTAAACTGTGAGAAATCAAGTGAGCAGGAGAATGTAGGTAAGAGTTCCTTGTTCATTGATTACTGTTATGTCATCCAGACAGTTTGGTTTTGACTCTTTGTGTATTTAGCCACTGCCTTTTATTTACTCTAACTTTACTCAACTTCTGGAATTATCTTTTATAAATTTTGCAGATGCCCTGGGATTTTAACAGTGATTTTCATATGGTGGCAGCAGCCTAGATTCTTCCAGTACCTAATTATTCACCATTAATCTCTGGATTTGTATGAACTGGAAAATAGTAGTAATTCATCTACTTTACAAGACAGCTATAAGGGAAAAATTATTTAAGCCTGCTCTTATTCATAAAATACTTTAATAAATGTTATTGAACACTTATGATTACAAAAATCACTTACTGAAATAGTCAAGGCACCTCATGTGTTTATTAAACAGAAAGGGGAAGGAGTCTTTGCTTTGCCATTTAATGGTTATAATGTGACTAATTCCTCTGAGCTTTGGTTTATTCCTTTGAAAATGGGTATTGTGATGTTTTCTATCCCACAGAATTATTGTAAGCATTAAGTGTGATCACAAATTTAAAGTCATTAGAACAGTACCAGGCAGTAAGTGCCCAATAAATGGTAGTTATTATCAACCTATCTTGCATCAGGATTGGAGACTCCATATCATCCTCATGTCTGGTATTTAGGTAATCTAATTCTGCCTAATATAATCAAGCTTTCCTTATTCTGTTCCCAGAGTGACTGAAGAACCAATTACTTGGATCTTATGTGGCTTAACTTGATGAACTGTGTCAAGATGACTCCATTATTTTAAACTGACCACTGATTAGCTGAGCAGTTGGTGAGTGTGCTAATTGAGATATAGAATAACATTGTATAAACTGAAAAGTGCTATAGCAATGGTATGACTATTATAATTTATAACTCATATTTCACTTGGTTCATTTACCTTCACTTACCTTCACTTCTTAAAGTGTGGGCTTTTCCACTATTATTTGAGTGCAATTGCTTTCAGTACCCAATGTGGCTCATTAACTGGTGGTGAAAAATCCTAAAAGAACAGTTCTTCAATTGTTACAAGTCCCAGAAGCAATGCACAGATGTCAGTACTCTCTGAAACAGAAACATTGATTTGGGTGGATTCTGAGATATTTGTTTGAAGAAAATATGCCTGATTGCCTTAGGACTTTCTTAAATGAACAGGCACAGGGAGCTAGATTTTATACAATGTAAAAATATACACCTTATCCAGGTACAGGAGGTTCATGCCTGCAATCCTAGGTACTCAGGAGGCTGAGATTGCACTTCAAAGCCAGCCTTGGCCAGATAAATCTGAACGAGTTTGTCCAATAAAAACTTGGAACTAGAGACTTCGTTTAAGTGGTAGAGTACTAGCGTTGAGCTACAAAAGGTTTGAGGCCCTAATTCCAAGTCCAGTCCTGACATGAACAAAAAATACATACCCTGTAAGCAGCTTCATTGATTGGGGAGTAAGGGGGAGAAACTAAGCATTTATGTGATTTTCTTCCTCTTCAGACTTTATGGATGTCGGGCTTGACCTCAGGATATTGGGCTTTCAATTCACTCTAGGTTGATCTTCTATCCCTTGAGCCATGTCTCCAATTCTGGCTTTTTTGGTGATAATTGATGACAAATCTCGTAGATTTGTCTTCCTGGCCTGGCATTGCACCATGATCCTTAGATTTCTGACTCTTGAATAGCTAGAATTGCCAGTATGAGCCACTGGCACCAGGCTGTGAGCAGTTTAACCCAGATGGCCAGCATTTGTTTTCGTGTGGTTACTGGGGACTTTACTCAGAGCCTCACCCACTCTATTTCACTCTGTCAGTACTGGTGCTCTACCTCGTGAGCCACACCTCTAGTTCTTCAGACTTTAGGGTTACTACTGCTACTGCTGCTACTGCTACGACAATGACTACTACTGCTGCTGCTGCTACAAAGATGTCATGTATTGTTAGAGAAGAAAATAGCTGTCCTGGCAAATTAAAGAAGCTTGTTGGTCTCAGTCAAACTGGATGATAGACTAGCCAAAAAACTGAGAAAATGGAGTGTAGGGTTGAAAGGAAGGTGCTCTCTACAATTCATTCCTCCTAACTTTCTTTTCTAAATAATGGGTAGGAAAACCATGCCCTGGTTATCATAGATGCAGATGAAAAACAACAGCCAGCAACTGTACACTAGGACAAGAGAATAGATGTCAAGGCACAAGGAGGGAGGGCATGCTTTGCCCCTCACAAAGCTAATGAAATCTGCAGAAAATTATGCTAATGGAAGATTTTTTAATATAATAATTGAACTTTTGTAGTGTTGGGGGTCTATAGCATGTTATAAAGAACAGATCTGGAACCACTCTGGCCAACTTTGTGCCCAATAGTGTTAGGGATGCTAGGACTACAAAGGTGAACAAGCTTGCTCATCTAAGATCCTTCTCCTCCCCTTTCCTCCCTGCCTCTTCTGTTATAGTGTCTCCTCTACCAACTTCCAGTTAGGTGAATAGAGTTTGGAAAACCTTGAGAACTTCAAGTTAATTTGTGATATTGTCCTTGACATGGACATGGCCCAGGAGAAAATGGAAGAAGATTGGGAAGTTGCATCAACCTCTATCCCCACCAACGGGAGCATCTTGACAAGATCTAACCATGTCCCTATGATCAATGGATTGGGGTGAGCAGGACTAGATACTGAATATAGCAAGAGGAAAGGGAGAGGATTTATTTTGCCTGTCCTGGGGCTTGAACTCAGGGCCTGGGCACTGTCCCTGAGCCTCTTTGTGCTCAAGGCTAGCACTCTACCACTTGAGCCACAGCACCCCTTCTGGCTCTTTCTGTGTATGTGGTACTAAGGATTCAAACCAAGGGCTTCACGCATGCTAGGTGAGCACTCCACCTTCCCAACCCCATGGGAAAGGAATTTTTTTAATGACTTCTGCTAACATTCCCATGTATTAGAGGTGCTACTGGTAACTCCCTTGTTCCTAGTATCTAGAGAGATCACTGTTACCCTGGTCGGGGGAGAGGGGATGGGCTGACCTGAGAGAGCTTGACACACACACACCTAAAAGCAGCAAGCAACTTGTATAGAACACCCCTTTTTTGAAAACATTTCAACCCCTCTTACTCCTTTGAAGAAATTGAATACTCCCCATACCCTTGCTTCCAGATCTACCATAAAAAATGTTTTTCATTTTCTCAGCTGATTTGTCACCTTGGTTGTGACCTTCACCTCCTACACATTGTAAATTGAAATGTTTACCAAGTTAAAAAAAACTTGGCCTTTTATACATCTAGCTTTTGTTATTTCAACAAAGTTTAGGTACTAGAGTAGTGGATAGCCTTAATAACACATTACTGATCAGTAATATTCCTCCCGAATGGATAAAGGTTGTTTTGGGGAACAGATAAATGGATGGATGGATGGATGGATGGATGGATGGATACATACATACATATTACATACATACATACATACATACATACATACATAGATCTGTGGTGTTAAATTTTAGTGCAAGAGGAGTGATTTTGGGGAAAATTTGCCTAAAAAGTCATCTCAGAGGCACTAAATGATTGTGAACTATTTCTTGAACATCTGAAGACTTGGCTTACAAGTTTGCTTTTCTAAAAGTTTTGAAGTTTACCTTTTTTGTATATTTGTTTTGTGGTACCGGAAATTCAACCCTACTAGCCAAGCATTCTGCCACTGAGATATACCCCCAACTCTTTAAAGATAGTCTCAAACATTACCTTATATTAATCTACAAAGGGTGTTCACATATGCATATAATCAACTTTGATCATATTCACCCCTCAGTGAGATTGAAAAAGATTGGAGGTCTGGAGATTTAGCTCAGGTGTCAACTTTGTCTAGCATGTGTGAAGGTCTGGGTTTGATCTTCAGGAAGTAGTGCAAAAAATAAATACTAAAGCAAGAGGAGGTAAGGAGAGGTAAGAGAGAAGAAAAAGAGGAGAGAGAAGAGGGACGGAAGGTAAGATCATGTATCTCGAATCCTATTATCATGAGTTTTTTCTAGGTTTTATAAAAAGTGAAAAATGCATTCACTACATATGGTTTTAACTTTGCTTCTTTCTTCTTGTGACATTATATTGATAGTAATAATACACATAATAGACTGTTAGAAAGATGGCAAAATAAGTTCAACCCTCCTTGTTTAACATATGAGAAGACTGAAGCTCAGAAATCTACAAAATGATACAAAATGACTGGCAGACTAGTGCTGGGACCAGTGTCTCCTGGCTTTCAAACTTGCCTTTTATCCAATACTAATCACCATTTATGAGCTGGGTGCAGTAGCACACATCTGCAATCTCAGCACTTGGGAGGCTGAAATAAGAGGGTAGAAAGTTTGAGGCCTGCCTGGGATATAAACAAATCTCAGACCAGCATAAGATATAGATAGATAGATAGATAGATAGATAGATAGATAGATAGATAGATAGATAGATAGATAGATAGACCAGCATAAGATATAGATAGATAGATAGTTTACTAAATCGTTTTATTGTAATTTAACCATATACATTGGCTTACTTATTGTCTGTGACTACTTTTCTACCACACTGGCAGATATAAGTAGTTGCAATAGAAATTGTGTATCCCCCAAAGCCTGAAATATGTACTGTGTGGCCATTTGCAAAATATATTTGCCCACTATCTGGGTTATTGAACTCATACTAGCCTAGAGAAAGAGTAATGATCATGAAAAATGATTGCTTTAGAAATATAATTTACATGTCTATTCACACATAGATAGTTGCTTACTGATCATTTGATGAGAGAAATATTCTTTTTACTTTTAAAAACCAAATTAGAAATAGATTTAAACTAACATCTCAATATCACTTAGGGTTTATAAATTTATTTCAATGATACCTATAGAAGTTGAAGTATGTGCTGCTTGACTTACTTCAGTTATAGTCACTTACTAAAATTGGCAGACAAAAATTTAGGTAAGAGTACACCTTGACAATAAAATTTAAATTTAAAAAATTAGGTAAGAATATAATTAGCAACACTAAAACTGCTTCCCCTGCACATGTACATATAAACAAACAATAGTAGAAATATATGATCCATTACTGTCTTTTCAATTTCCTTCCTGCCATGAACACATTCCAATTGCTGTAAAGAAAATAATTGGGGAGGGAAGTAAAAGTAAACACAACCATATACCTTCTCATTCATAAAATATTGAGTTACTGCTCACTGTATGCTGATTCAAGCTAAGTCTTTTAACCAATCCATGTTTTTTTTAAATTTAATTAAATGCATCAGTGAGGCATCAGTGGTTTATGAGGATCTGGTTCAAAACCATCCTGGACAAACAATCTGAGATCCTCTTATTTCCAATTAACAAGCAAAAGGATACAAGTGAGCCTGGTGCTGGTGGCTCACACCTGTAATCCTAGCTACTCAGGAGGCTGAGATCTGAGGATCACGGTTCAAAGCCAGCCCGGGCAGGAAAGTCCATGAGACTCTTATCTCCAATAAACCACTAGAAAACCGGAAGTGGTGTTGTAGCTCAAGTGGTAGAACACTCGCCTTGAGCTGAAGAGTTGAGGGACAGCGCCCAGGCCCAGAGTTCAAGCCCCATGACCGACTGAAAAAAAAAAGGATACAAGTGGAAGCATGGCTCAAGTGATAGAGTACCACCTGTTGTTGGGGGAGGAAAGGGCCAGGAAAACCTCATGAAGCTCTCAGTTCAAGCCTCAGAACTGGCACAAAATAAGTGCAGTGTACTTAAGTGTATTATGTAGTTGCTAATTGCCCTTTTCTGGGCAATATTGTTAATCCTTTACATTTTTTATACCAAATGTTGTTTTACAGGTGAAATATTTGTTTGGTCAATAGTGGGACTAAAAAATTACTATTATTTTAATTGTGTATGGGGTACAAGGTGATAATTTGAAACTTGTATATACAGTGTGCAATGATCCAATCAGGGTAGTTAGCATTTCCATTTCCTTAATGTAGAAAATTAGATTAATATAATTTTATGCATTTGTCAGACTCAGTGTAATATTTCAGTATGAAAACACAGAATGTACCCATCAACTCAGGATAACTCACAGTTCCAATTCATTATCAATAGTTTGAATTTACAACTTTTGAGTTCTCCTCTTCTAGTTGAGAAATATAATTGGTTACTGTGGCTATAATCATCCCAGTATTTTGTATTTTGCAAGAGGTAAGGTAAAAACTGTATGTCTGTGCATTGATTTTGTTTGCAATTTTTGCTTCCCCTTGAAATCCAGGAGACTAGAACCAAATTGTAGAGGGCTCTGAACGTCATGGTAAAGAGCTGAGTCTGCCAGACAACTAAGAATCATTGAAAGTTGTAAGCAGGGGAACAAGCTGTTCTTTAGGAAGGTAACCCTGACAGTCTTAATAGATAGCTTGAAAGGAGGGAAAGAACAGGGGTGAAAAGGCCAAAGAGACTATTGTATGGTCTGTGGGAAAGGAAAAATGTTTTAGACTGCATCTTAGTGTGGAGTCTGAAAAGAGTAAGATAGATATAAGACAGTAGAAAGGTAATAACCTAAAAGGATATGAAAACAAAGTGTTATGGGTGACTTCTTATTTTCTGTGGAGAAACCTGGATGCAGGACACATACGAGCCATCTGTATTCTTTTTTGCAACCACTTATATAACAGTCTGTATATATCTATATATAGAAGAAAATCATAAGAAAAGAAAAGATGACTTCTTCAGGATTACAAGTTCAAATAGTATTGGGGCCATCTGAGTGGCAACAGTCAAAGATGAGGACATAGAGTCTTTATTCATTGGGCTATCCCACTTCATTCTCTTGTTGCTACATAGGTATGTGGTCCAGTTTTTAAAATATTTCTTGCTAATTTTCAAAAGAAGCCAGAAATCTATAGTTTCATTTTTATATGAATTCTCTTAGTATACACAAGGAATTTGGACAACATTTTTTGTGGAGAAGGTAGATGAAGATAAATATGGTCAACATAGTTTATTTGTACATAGGAGAATAGAACAATGAAACCTATTGAAATAGTTTTAGGAGAGGAAGGTAGCCAGGGGCAGAAGGATTGAGTTTGGTCAGGATACTTTGTATGCATGTATGAAAATATCATAATGAAACTCCCCTTGCACAATTTAAGTATACTCAGTAAGAAATCACTTAAAAAACATTTTAATACCATGTTGGCCAAACAAAGAAATCTATGATCTCAGTTCTTTTGACCCATGTTATTGGTTACCCCTCTATGAACAGTGTAAAAGTCAAAAGGGAATTTGTACTTGCACATTTTAGCTCCAATCATAAATTTAAATCAATTACAGGTTAACACTGTAATTTCCAAGGTCAAAATAAATTATTCTTATTTTCAGTAGTGCAATTAGAGGTGAAGTGGGATGTTTAAAAATGCCTTACCTTACATGGAAACTTGCTTTGGCTTAGCTGACTGGGCCTGTTTGTGTGTGTGTGTGTGAGAGAGAGAGAGAGAGACAGACAGACAGACAGACAGAGAGAGAGGGAGGGAGGGAGAGAGAGAGATACACACAGATTGATATCCATGAAGAGGTTAATTACGTTAACAACATTGATGTTTAAGTGTTAGAAATCTTATATCTTTAAAAAAATTGTGACTAACTTTACATTATGAATGTGTTTTCTTCTTAGTGATAACTGTCCTGTGTTACAAGGGGACAACTTAAGAACTAGAAGAAACAATATGGTACTTGTGAACCAACATGGACTGGTAAGAAAATACTTCTGGACAGCCTTTCTGTCAAAGTCTTGTGTTTATCAGTCTTAACTAGTGATTCTCAAAATTGAGTGTGCAGGTGAAGGGCTTCAAACAGGGACTTTTCTGCTGAGACTGGCTTTGAACTGCATTGCTCAGATCTCAGCCTCCCAAGCAGTTAGGATTACAACAGTGAGCCACCAGTGTCTGGCTGGGAAGTTACATTTCTAACAAGCTTTCACTGTGTGAAATACTGCTCTAAATATTACTGAGGAAAAATAAACCCATGCAAAACAATTGTTATTCTTCTGAAATGGTTTCAAAATCCAATGTGGATTTAAAATATTGAGATTTGTTTTTAATGTGTAAGACCGTCAATGTTGCAACTGTATTTTTTGCCGGTCCTGGGCTTGAACTCAGGACCTGGGCACTGTCCCTGAGCCTCTTTTGCTCAAGGCTAGCACTCTACCATTTGAGCCACAACACCACTTCCAGCCTTTTTTGTTTATGTGGTACTGACGAATCAAACCCAAGGTTTCATGCATGCTAGGTTAAGCACTCTACCACTAAGCCACATTTCCTGCCCAAGGTTGTAACTTTTTAAAGAACATTCTTTTATTTGTTTTTTGGTTGGTCATGGGGCTTGAACTCTGGGCTTGGGCGCTGGCCCTCAGCTCTTCAGCTCAAGGCAAGCACTCTACCACTTGAACCACAGTGCCGATTCTGGTTTTCTAGTGGTTTATTGGAGTTAAGAGTCTCACGGACTTTCCTGCCTGGGATGGCTTTGAACCACGATCTTCAGATCTCAGCCTCCTGAGTATCTAGGATTATAGGCGTGAGCCACGGGTGCCCCGCTAAAGAACATTCTTTGAGAGCAAAACTCACTGGCTTCACTAAAAGTAGTTGTCAAGTTTATAGTTCAACATTTATTTTATATTTATCTTGAGTTGCAAATTTAAAAAACTTGCTATTGGTGATGTTATAATGAAAGCTTTAAATTATAGCTACTTGTCTACTAAATTAGAAAATATACTTGTAGATCAATAAGCCAAAGTGACTCATGATTCATTATATGAATGGGTTTTAATTGAGGTGAAATTCACAGAACATTCAACTATTTTAAAGCATACAACTAATAGCATTCAGTACATTTACTATGCTTTTCAACTATAACCTCTCTGTAGTTGAAAAAACATAATCCTTGTCTTAATCCTAATCTTACAAAGAAAACTTTCAGCCTTTCCTTTCTAGTCCTATGTGCTGAGCTTTTTTTTTTTTGAGCATCATAAAAGGTCGTTGGATTTGTTGCAACTGCTTTTGCTGTGTGTTTTTAGATGATTATGTATTTTACCTGCTTTGTTCTGTTAATCTATTTTACATTGATTTCCTTATGATGAACCACCCTTACATTCCTGGGAGAAATCTTTTTGTGCCTTATTTATAGGTTATATTAATTTATAGGTTATATTAATCTGTAGTTTTCTTGTAGCGTCTTTGCTCACTTTGCTATCTGGGCAATGCTGGGCTCATAGAATGTATGAGAAATACTCCTGCTTTCGTTTTTACTCTTTTTTTTAGTGCTATTTTCTATTTTTAAAAATTTCTTTGTTCTTGGAATTGACCCTAGGAACTCATACAGATTAAATATTTGTTCTTGGAATTGACCCCAGGAACTCATACAGATTAAATAAGCATGTGTTCTATCACCAACTACACCTGGAACCCCTGCTTTTCTATTTTGAAGGAGTTTGAATAGGGCTGATGTTAATTTTATATATATGATATATATCAAATACATATCATATGTATATATGATGTGTGTGTATGTGTGCTGTAGTCAGGGTTGAACTCAGGATCTTCCACTCTTTCTTAACTTTTCCTGCTCAAGGCTGGCAATCTACAATTCATCTCCAGTTCTACCTGGTTCTTCCTTTACATGTGATAAAATTCACCAATGAAGCCATCTGGTCCTACATATTTCCTTGTTAGGAATTTTTTTATTACAGATTTCAATCTCATTGTAGGTCTGTGAGATTTTCTATTTCTTCTTGAATCAATTTGGTAATTTGTGTGTATGAATTTTTCCATTTCATATCAGTCATCTCATTTGTTTTCATGTACTGATTCATATCATTTGTTTTCATATACTGATTCTTTATCCTGTATATTTCCAGATTAGTGTAAATTTCTTGTTAATCTATAGAACGTATTTTAATGAACCATCATAGTTTAAAACTATTACCTCCTAATCTTAAACTGGATATATACCCCATCATAAAATGATATTTAACATTATTTCCAGAAGTACATTAATATTATGGTGGGAAAATCCAAATTGTTTATTACACAAGTCTTTCTGCTTTATACTCATGGATGCATTTATTCACCAACATATATTGAACACTACCTGTCCGTACCGCCACCATATAGCACCATATAGACCTCTTTTCTACTCACCTAAGTCAACCAATTTTAGGACTTACTATGTATTAGTAGTTGATCTAAAGCCATCTAGCCGGTTTGGGAACTTCAGATAGGAATATCTTAGTTGAAATCTTCCTGATGTGTAGGAGTTTATTTTAGGTATTGGCAGCAGCAAGACAATATTCCTGATTTCAAAAAAAAACAAACAAACAAAAAGCAACAAGAAGCCAGGCACCAGTAACTCATGATTCAAAGCCAGCCCAAGCAGTAAAGTCCATGAAATTCCTATCTCCAATCAATTACCAAAAGAGTGGAAGTGGAACTGCGGCTCATGTGGTAGAGCTCATAGACAGTGCCCAGGCCCTGAATTCAAGCCACACACACACACACACAAACACACACACACACACACACACACACACACACACACACACACACACACACACACACACCAGCATGTTTCAAGGGCTGGTAGTGGAAAGAGGGTATGTATAGAGAGAACAGGGTTTGTGCAGAATTGAAAGAAGCATAGTATAGTTAGAAGCACATTATAATTAGTGAAAAAGTGGAGGGTGAGAGATTTGGTTGGAGTAATAGACTAGTATATGATTTTATGGCCTTCAAATTATGCTAAAGATTTTACACTTTACCTTGCACTCAATAAGAAGCCAGTGTCATCACTGTCAAAGTCAGTGATTGGCATGAATAAATTTGTATTTTTAAAGATTACCCTAGTGGGAAAGTAGACTGGAATAGGGCAAAAGTGAACACAAGAAGATTAGATAGGAGGCTACTACAATGATCCTGGCAAAGAATTGATGGTAATTTGAACTATTGCAGCAGTAGTGCCAAGGGAGAAAAGTAGCAGGTTTCTGAGATAGCAGCAGTAGAATTGATGATAGATTGGATGAAGGATGGGAAACAATGGGGGCAAAAATGACTTCTATCTCTGGCTAGCTTGAGCAACTGATCCAATGGTGGTATATAGAATAAGAAGGCGACACTGGATAAAATAGAGTAAGAAAGGAAGCCGAGTTTAGCTTGGAAATATTACACTAGATTGTTGGAAATCTCTAAGTGGAGGTGTTTTGTATACTAATTTGAAACTCAGGATATAGGACTAAGCTAGAAATACACATTTAGGAATTCTGGGTAAATCATTATTTAAAGCAAGGAGAATGAATAATATGACCCAGGGAGAGAATAAATGGAGAGAAAAGACTGCAGGACAAAATTTCATTTGAAAGCAATTTAAGTGGAGAAAGGGGTAGGTGTAATGAAGCCAGATTAGATTGTGTTAAAGAATAATGGTGGACTAAAAATCTATAAATGGCATTGTATATTCAAGCTCTGTTAGTTGAGAACAAATTACCCTTTCTATGCTTTAATTTCCTCATTTATAACATGTAATAGTGTAGACCTTTAGAGAGTTGTTTTGGTGACTACATTAATCAGTATAAAAGCATTTGGCACAGCACTGGCACATGCTAAATGGCCAATAGATATTATTTATTTTTATTACTAATATTATATACAAACAGCAACAATGTACATCTCATCTTTCAGCGCATACTATTCCTTAAGAACTTTAGGCTTTTAATTTTCAGCTTAATATAATACATATTTAAAATTAACCATCCTATATAACAGGCTATGTTTGGCAAAATTGAAGTCATTTTAACTTATTTGATCAAGGCTTATTGGTTTAGCTTGCTTTAACAGTACTAGGAATATTGTTATTATTGTGTCAAATAGCATTTTATTATTGTTGTTGTTGTAAGACATATAAGTATGTACTTGCCTTTAGTACAGAATACCAAATTACATAATTCCTAGATAAGAGTATGACATGATGGATTAGAAAACTATAGGATACAGCAACAAAATCCAATTAGATGAGACTTAAACAAATAAGATCTTAGATAATAAGATGTCATATGAGGAGAGGAGGCTCAGAGTTGGTTAATTCAGTGGTTCAGTGATGTCATCAGAGATACAGGTTCCTTCTTTCTCTTCACTTTTCTATCCTCAGCAGCCTCAAGCCTATGTTCCCAGTAAGTAGCCTCATAGTTTAGCATGTGTAGATACCATGAGAAGAAAAAATATATATATAGTCACATATATAGATGTTAGATGTTAGGAAGGATCCGTATCAACCTATTATTCATAGCTATTTCAGGAATAGTTTCTCCTTCAGGAATTTCTATACTATTGAGATGTTTTTCACAGCCACTTGACCGATTAATTTAAGTTAGTAACTTTTCTAAAAGTAGTTTTTGGAGTTGGGGATTTAGCTCAGTGGAAGAGCACTTGCCTGGCAAGTGCAAGACCCTGAGTTTGGTCCTCAGCTCTGAAAAAGAAAAGAAAAAGATTATTCACAGCCAGGCATCAATGGCTTATGCCTGTAATTGAAGCAACTCAGGAGACTGAGATCTGAGGATCAAGGTTCAAAGCCAGTCCTGGCAGGAAAGGCTATGAGACTCTTATCTCCTGTTAACCACCAAAAAGCCAGAAATAGTCGCTGTGCCCCAAGTGGTAGAGTGCTAGCCTTCAGCTAAAAAACTCAGAGAAAGTGTGTAGACCCTGAGTTCAGGCCCAGGACAGAAACAAAAAAAATATTTTTTCACATACATGAAGAATAATGGCATTGCCATTTCTAGGTAACATATATCATATTATAATTGGAAACAATTGGAAACATCCTTCCTGAGCCAGGCAGTTGTGGCTCACGCCTGTAATCCTAGCTACTCAGGAGGCTGAGATCTGAGGATCAAGGTGCAAAGCCAGCCCGGGCACAAATCCATGCGACTCTGCAATTAACCACCAAAAAACCAGAAGTGGCACTGTGGCTCAAGTGGTAGAGCACTCACCTTGAGCTGAAGAGCTGAGTGACAGCGCCCAGGCCCAGAGTTCAAGCCCTACAACCAACAACAAAAAAAATCTTTCCTGAAAAACTACAAGCATTGTTGAGTGATAGCATAAACTATATTTTTAAGAGTTTTCTCCCACAATGGACTTTTCTTAAAATTGGCACTACAGGTACCTAGAGCAGTCAAATTCATAGTGATAGTAGAACAGTGGTTTCTAGGGACTGGGAAGAAAGGGTAATAGAAAGGAAGTGTTGTTTAATGAGTACATAGTTTCAGTTTTGAAAGAAGGTTTTAAAATTTCCTTTGCACTGCATTGTAAATGTACTTAACACTATTGAATGATACACTTAAAATAATGACAATGGAAAGTTTTATGTTATGCATATTTTACCACAATTTAAAAAGTTCAGTGGCTATGTATGGTGGGCATCCCTGTAATCCCCTTACTTGGGAAGCAGAAATCAGAAGGATTGTAGTTCAAGGCCAGCTTCGGCAAAATATTAGATTCCCATCTCAACAAAGCTAGATGCCTATAATGTCAGCTACCTGTGGGCATGGGTATAAAGATCATGATCTGCCCCAGGCAAAAATTACAAGACTATTTTTTAAAAAAGCAGTTTTAATTCAAGTTGTAGAGTGCCTGCCTTTAAAGTGCAGAACACTGACTTTTAATCCCAGTACCACCAAGAGTTTTTTTAGAGGATTGGCATGATGGTGTATACTGTAATTCCACCACTCAGGAGACCAAGGCAGGAAGATCTCATGTTTGAGCCCAATGTGGTTCACATGGTAGTTAATGCCTATAATCCTGAATTCCTAGTGGGCTGAGAGATGAGTATTGGAGAGCCATATGTTTTTTTTATTAACACACAAATTACTATACATATGTCAAAAATATTATAGCAAACATTATGTCACAACTATTTTAAAAAGTACAGATATTTTCTTCATCACTCTGAGGAAATCTTTTTTTATTTTAGCAGCCCTCTGCTAGACACTCAGGTAGTCGTGCTTACAAGACTGGTGTTCTACCACTTGATCCACACTTCCAACCCTAACCAATACTGCTTTTCAAAGATGAATGCGCGTGCATGCGCGCACGCGCACGCGCACGCGCACGCACACACACACACACACACACACACACACACACATTTGATCATTTTTAAGAAACTCCACAGTTTTCAGACCCAGTTCAGATCATTGTACAACTTCTAAATGATCAGCACTAGTGAAAGAGTACAATGGGGAAGAAAATCCAAAACTGTATAGTATTTAATGCCTGTTGAGCGATCATAATCTTATATCTTAATACTGGGCATACAAATTTAATTTATTTTGTTCTGATCCTGGGGCTTGAACTTAGCTTTGTCACTCGAGGCTGTTGCTCAACCACTTGAGCCACAGCTTGCCTTCTGGCTTTTTTTTTCTGGCTAAATAGAGATAAGAATCCTATGGACTTTCTTGCCCATACTAGTTATAAACCACAATCTTCAGATTTCGGCCTCCTGAGTAGCTAGGATTACAAACATAAGCCACTAGCACCTGGCTTAATTTTTTTTAATTGCCAGTATTTAACATTGAAAACATACAAGAAATTGATATTATCATACCCTTTTGGAAAGTAAATCTGTGTGAACTTTCTGGGCAATAATTTGGTAGTTTGAATTTATGTGAACAAATTAAGGATGTACACAAAGGTTAGCTTAAAAAGACACTATCACAATATTACTTATTAAAAGCCCACCCCAAAATGACACTAGTCTGAATATCTAATAATAAGTAAGAGATTCAGTGGAAGAGCTTTTGTTCCCAGCTTTTGACTCCCAAGTCTGCCATGATCAACTGTGGGACCGCAGACCAGTCGGTAATCTCTCCAGACCTCAGTCTTCCAATGTTCAAAACAGGAATAAATGGGAACAGTACTTACATAATTGGGGACATGGTAAGAATTGAGTGATATAAAATCTATCTGTTACACATACGTTGCTTGTTATTATAGTACGATAGTCAAAACAAAAGGAAAAACCACAAGTATTATAGAACATCAAACTAGTATAATATTTGGATTTTAAAAACATGCTTAGGAACCAGGCACCAGTGGCTCACGCCTGTAATCCTAGCTACTCAGGAGGCTGAAATCTGAGGATCATGGTTCAAAGCCAGCCCAGACAGGAAAGTCCATGAGACTCTTATCTCCAGTGAACCACCAGAAAACTGGAAATGGTGCTGTGGCTCAAGTGGTAGAGTGCTTGCCTTGAGCTGAAGAACTGAGGGACAGCGCCCAGGCCTAGAGTTCAAGTCCATGACAAAAAAAAAGTATTTTGGATAAATTTGAACATAGAAAGATGTCCAGAATAGATTAAGTTATATGTGCAAATCTAAACTACAAAACTGTAATTCACACTACTTTCCAGATCTGAAAAAAAACCTGAATTATTTAAATATCACAGATATGACCATGGCCATTTCTGGACTTCACTCTACCACTGAACTACAGCCCGAGTCTCGAGATGAATTTGTTTTTAAATCTTGATCTTAACACTCACATACATGAGGCACTCAATATTTTATATAATTCAGCATTAATTTAGTATTTAGAAATTATTAATGATTCTGGGCACTGATGGCTCACGACTATAACCCTAGCTACTCAAGTGACTGAGATCTGTGGAACAAGGTTTGAAGACAACCTGGGAAGAAAATTCCATATGCTTTTTAACTCCAATTAACCAAGAAAAAGCCAGAAGTAGAGTTGATACTCAAGTGGTAGAGCTCCAGCTTTGAATATAAAAGCTAAATAAGAGTTTGAGACCCTGAGCTCACACCCCAGTAATAGCACACACAAGAAAGGAAGTAAGGAAGGGAAAGTGGTCAAGGAAGGAAGGGAAAGAGCTAGAAGGTTGGTTTGACTTTTCTGTTTTTAATTTCAGTTGTATACACCTCCTACTCGTACATCTCCTTGCCGTCTTTATCAAATCAAACAGGTAAGACTTTCAAAATTAATTGTTGTTCCTTTTTATAAATATAAGGTGCTATTTTAAAGAAAACAATGGCTTGAAATGGAATTTCAAGCCAGTTCACATCTAACTTAAGTTTTTTAAAGGTTTCTTAACACAAAACCATTTCAAGTATGTTGTTATTGTTGTACTGGGTTTGATCTCAGTGCTTGTTTTTAAGCGCTTTATCACTTGAGCCATGCTCCTACCCCCTTTTTACTTTAGGTTTTCTTTTTATAGAAACTGCATGCTTTTAAGCCAGGGCCAGTCTTAAACTTGGTAGTGCCTACCTCTGACTCCTGTGTAGCTGGGTTTGCAGGTAGACTGTGTGTACTGGTTCTACGGCCTGAACTCAGGACCTGAGCACTGTCCCTGAGCTCTTTTGGTCAAGGCTAGTGCTTTACCACTTGAGCCACAGCTGCACTTCTGGTTTTTTTGGGAAGCTTATTGGATATGAGACTCTCATGAACTTCCTGCCGGAGCTGACTTCCAACCAAAATCCTCAGATCTCAGCCTCCTGAATAGCTAGTGAAACATGACAGCCCAGCTTATTTTAGTGATTCTTAAAGAATGAAAGAATTTCAAACCAATAGCTTAAGTGGCCTCTGTTATTTGTACTGTTTCTTTGCTTCCCCTAAATTAAACCAAATATTTGAAAATTGATTACCTGGTGTTATTTGATCCTAAAGGTTGAAATAAATAATAATGTAATTTATAATAATATAAATTGTATAGCAACTTGTTTCTATTATGTCAGAATATATATTATATACATTTAAAGTGAAAAATGGAAAGTAAATGAGATAAGCAGATAGAAATAACATTAATTTTCAATCTAGGTTCTGATTAAATTAAAAAATTAAGACTTACTCTCAATAGTTTAATGGCCTAACAGATATCTTAAATCGAGTATTCTTTTTTTCTTTTGAGATAGTGTCTCACTATGTAAACCAGGCTGGCCTAGAACTTGTGATCCTCCTGCCACAGCTTCCCTAGTGCTATGATTACAGCACTGTGCCACCATGCTTGACCTCAACCCTCTTCAATAATAGTGGCTGATATTAATTATTGGTCCTATATTGAATGAGAATGACAATAAGCAAATTCCCATGTCAGTTTGAAGTAAGGAGACTGGGTCTAAGCAAACAGCCTTAATAATAGAAGATATTCTTTAGTTTACAAATGTGTTGTCAGTTCCAGAAAAGTCTCCTTAGATGATTGGTTCTTGATTTCCCTTGATTGTGTCCCCATTTGATTTGTTTTGGCTTATATTTAACATCTTTGTTAGATTTGTGTGTCCACTGGCTTTTTATTTACTTTGTGTTCACATCTGGTTTGCTTTCTACTTTGTTAAGATCAATTCCATGCTCCTTTTGTGGTTTTTGGACCTTATTAGCTGTGTGTTAGTTGTATTCAGGATGGTAAGGTTTTATGACTGGAGTCCCCCTGTGGCCTGCTAGGGCTCCAATAAAGACCCCAAATTCAGCCTTTTAAGTGGGGCTTCTCTAGTCTCACGACTGGGTCTACCATACAACAAGTTCCAGGAAACATTGCTCTATGCTTGTTTATTGAGTGAATTGCAAAATAGACGAGGCTTTTCACTAGAGGTAAACAGCTACAGAAATGTGAAATAGAAGAACTGTAGTAATATGTTTTTCTGAGATAGGGTTTCAATAGATAGTTCAGTCCCTTATATCTAATTTATCACCCAAAGCTAGAAATGGAGCTGTGGCTAAGTGGTAGAATGCTAGCTGTGAGTGGAAAAGATCTGAGGCAATTACCAGGCCCAGAGTTCACATATATTCAAAAAAAAATCCCATTGTATGGAAGTGCCTTATTCATGCACCTGTTGAGAGACACTCAGTTGTTTTCAAACAATTATGCTTAGAGTAGTTGGTATATAAGTACCTATTTGAGATCTTGTTTTCACATCTTTGGAGAATATGTGTTGACATAAAATTACCAAATAATTTGGTGATTCTCTAATTATGGAGAATATATCAAATTTTCTAGAGCTTGAACCATTTTTCTTTACTCATCAGCAATATCCAAGAGTTACAATTCCTCCAGATTTTCACCAATACTTGTCATCTTTTTGATAAGCAGCATTCTGAGACAAATTCATATAACATAATCCATTTTTACCACTTAGCATTGAATACAAGTTTTTTTATGTTATTGACTAGATTTAAACCATGCTTATCCTTCCATTTACTCAGGCAAATACATACTGGTACATGTTTATTTAACTTCAGACTATTCATAAAAAGACATCATATCAATGGTAGGGAAAGCATATAATTTTGCATCTTTGGTGTTTTGACTTTGAAGAGAAGAAAGGTACACGTTTTTTCACCTAATCAGTTTCCAGTATATCTGATGTACTGTAATGTGTAGTAGATTGTTGCTGTGGTCATGTCAGTGTAAACAAGTTTAGAGATGTGTTTATAGTGATGAATAATAAAGGTACAAGTCGGCACCAGTGGCTCATGCTTTTAATCCTAGCTACTCAAGAGGCTGAGATCTGAGAATGAAGGTTCATAGCCAGCCCAAACAGAAAAGCCCATGAGACTCTTATTTGCAATTAACCACCAAAAAGCCAGAAGTGGGGCTGTGGCTCAAGTAGTAGAACCCTGAGCTTAAGCAAAGAAAAACTTCAGAGATAGCGCCCAGGCTCTGAGTTCAAGCTCCATTATTAATAAAAATAATGGTACATTCCAATGAAATTTTGAAACTTTCAACATGAATAAAACTTTTAAACCCATATGAGCTGAGCGTTCTGTTTTTTCTTATTTTTTTTTTCTAGGAAGAACGTATGGATTTATCAAGCAGAGAGATGATGCATGAAAGGTAAGTAATATACTTGGAATTACTATTTTTTTCTTCTTTTTTCTGCAAGTTCTGGGGCTTTGGCTTTTTTTTTTCCAGTCCTTGGGCTTTAACTCAGGGTCTGGGCACTGTCCCTGAGCTCTTTTGCTCAAGGCTAACACTCTACTATTTTGAGCCACAGCACCACTTCCGGCTTTCTCTGTGATTAATTGGAGATAAGAATCTCACAGAATTTCCTGTTGGCTGGCTTTGAACCACAATTCTCAGACCTCAACCTCCTGCATAGCGAGGATTACAGGCGTGAGCTACCAGCATCCAGCTATTTTTTTCTTGAAACCTTAATCTCAGCCATTCTTCCGTTGTTTTTCCTTTACTGCCGGTGAATATATTCAGGGGGGAAAAGGTAAAGGTCTCAATACTAAATTAATCTTCCCTCAGACTGAATGTCAGCAGAAGCCCTCAGAATTTTTGAAAAAGAAACAAAGGTCTTTCAGAACAAAGGCTTGATTTTTCTAAGTAACTAGTACTGTACTCAAATCTGTAGGCAGAAAATGTTGCCAAACCTTCAAAATGTATCTTTCATGTTTGTAAGCCATTCCCTATGGCCAAAAAGGATTATTTTCCACATTCCTGTAACTTCTGAGATTTGACTAATCTACTTTCAGAGAATGGCAGTATAACAGAAGTAGAGCACCTACTTTGAGCAAAAGGCCAAGCAAGAGTGTAAAGCTGCACCTAGGTGTCAGTGATTTATGCCTGTAATCCTAACTACTCAGAAGGCTGAGATCTGAGGATCGAGGTTCAAAGCCAGCCCAGGCAGGAAAGTCCATGAGACTCATCTCCAATAAACCACCAGAGAACCGGAAGTGGCGCTGTGGCTCAAGTGGTAGAGCACAAACCTTGAGCTGAAGAGCTGAGGAACAGTGCTCAGGTCCAGAGTTCAAGCCCCACAACTGGCAAAAAAGACCAAAAATCTGAAAGCAGAGCTGTGCCTCAAGTGGGAGAGTGCCAGCCTTGAGCATAAAAGCTAAGGGAGATTGCCCAGATGCTTAGTTCAAGCTCCAGTATCATCATCATCATCATCATCATCATCATCATCATCATCATCATCGTCTCTCTCTCTCTCTCTCTCACACACACATACACACATACACACACACACACACACACAAACACAACTGGAGATAAAGTTTTAACTCGGGCAAACATACATATACACTCATCTGCCTTTATTTGCCTTTTGTTTCACTTTTGCTTTAATTTTTCTACTTCCTTCTCTTTCTATTATATAGCATAGTTGTCAGGAATATTGGTGTCAATTCTTCTTTGAAAGTCTTGTGAATGAATTGCTACTTCTTTCTCTTTCTCTCTCTCTCTCTCTCTCTCTCTCTCTCTCTCTGTGTGTGTGTGTGTGTGTGTGTGTGTGTGTGTGTGTGTGTGTGTGTGTGTGTGCCAGTACTGGGGCTTGAACTCAGGACCTGAGTGTTGTCCCTTGGCTTTTTCACTCAAGGCTATCACTCTACCACTTGAGCCACAGCTCCTCTTGTTTTTGAGGTTAATAGAGTTGAACTCAAGGCATTGTGCTTGCTAGGCAAGCACCGTACTACTTGAGCTTTATTTTTAATTTTTATATAGGGTTAAGATTGTACCCAGGGCTGGCCTGAACCAAGATCCTCCCTCTTAAGGCCTCCCACCTTAGTTAGAACTCAGGCATATGCCTGATCACCTGGCTTATTAGTTGAGATACAGTCTCAAACTTGGGTTGTCCTTGAACTACCATTTCTCCTATGTTGTTAGGACTATAGAGGTGAGCTACTGAATCTGACACTATTTCTCTTTTGTAGTATTGGGGATAGAACCCAGAGCCTTGCACATGGTAGGCAGGCAAACACTCTGACATTGAGTTACATCTCTGGCCTTAATTTTTTGGCAACAAAGTCTCACTATGTAGTTCAGGCTGTCCTTGAATTCATAATTCTGGTACCTCAGCATTTCAAGTAGTGGTGGGCTTCTGTGCTATATCATATCCAGCTTGAATTAGGTTTTTGTGTGTGTGTGAGTACTGGGAATTAAACTCAAAGCCACCCCCCTTCCTCTCTCTCTGCTTTTTTTCCCCCCTCATAAGTGGTATTCTACCATTTGACCATACCTCCACCTCTGGCTTTTTGCTGTTAATTGGAGATAAGAGTCTCTCTGGTTTGTCTGCCTGGGCTGTCTTCAAAGTTTGATGCTCAGATCTCAGCCTCATGAGTAGCTAAGATTATAGATATATGTGAGCCACTGACACCTGACTTTGAATAGTCATTTGTATATTCTGAAGTATCTTTTCATTCTGATGGGCATACTACAATATTATTTTTTTCTTATAGGGAGTTACACACTTCAATGCAGCTGTGTCATGCTTTGGAATCGAGTTTGAAAATGGTAACATTTCAATTTTGTATAAAATTTCAAAGTTGCACTGACAGAGTACCATGTCACATAGTTTCACTAGAATCCTTAGAAATCCTAGCTCTGCTGTGATACTCAAGTTTTATTTTTTGTTTGTTTTAGGGTTTTTGTTTATTTTTTAATTTTTATTTATTTTTTATTGTGAAAATACTGTACAGAGGGGTTACAATTACATGGGCAAGATAATGAGTACATTTCTTTCTTTTGGGGGGGGGGGCCGGTCGTGGGGCCTGAACTCTGGGCCTGGGCGCTGTCGCTCAGCTTTTCAGCTCAAGGCTAGCGCTCTACCACCTGAGCCACAGCGCCACTTCTGGCTTTTTCTTTTTGCTTATATGGTGCTGAGGAATCGAACCCAGGGCCTCAGGCATGCAAGGCAAGCGCTCTACCACTGAGCCACCTTCCCAGCCACATGAGTACATTTCTTATCAAGCATTGTAGCCTCCTCCTTTGTTTCCCCTTCCTGTCCTCTCCTTGCCCCCCCATCCAATCCTCCCCCCCCCCACCAAAGTTGTAAAGTTGGTTTTCGACATAATGACTTGAACTTCTCATTGTTGCAATGGGTCCACCTGTTGATACTAAAGTTTTATATGTTATATACATTTTTGTGACAGGATATCTTGTTATGTAGCACAGACTAGCCTAGAACTCTCTGTGTAGCCAATCTGGCTTCAAGCTTGTGATCCTACTGCTTTACCCTCCTAAGCACTGGGATTACAGGCATGCACCACTACTGTTGGTATAATTTTTTATTTATCTGAAGAAACAGACTTTGGTTCTGGCCATGAAAATATTTATTCATTGTTTTGAAGTGGTGTTCAAGTTGTAGGCATGGTTGTGTATCTGTTAGTCCTAACACTCAGGAGTTTGAGGCTGAAGTACCCTTATAACCCAGAAATTCCAAGCCAGTTTGGGCAATAGAGTGAAAGCCTGGTCAAAAAAAGAGAGATAAAACTACAGCTGCTATGGATCAGTTTCCTTTTTGACTTAGTGAGCCTAAAACTAAAAAAGATTCCATTGTGCTACAATACAAGATAATAAAATGAATTCAGGGCTGGGAAGGTGGCTCAGTGGTAGAGTGCTTGCCTTGCATGCATGAGGCCCTGGGTTCGATTCCTCAGCACCACATAAGCAAAAAGAAAAAAGCCGGAAATGGCGCTGTGGCTCAAGTGGTAGAGCACTAGCCTTGAGCTGAAGAGCTGCAGGATAGTGCCCAGGCCCAGAGTTCAGGGCCCACAACTGGACCCAAAATAAAATAAAATAACATGAATTCACTCACCTGTATACAACTCATTAGCTATATCTTAGAGTTTTAAGCTACAGACAAATGATTTACTGGAAAAAATATTACATTTTCTGTATCATATTTCCACTAACTCATAGCCTTTCATTTGAACATATTTGGAATATAGTTACATCTCCCATTCATGTTATTTAATTGAATTTTTTTCTTTTTTGGTACTAGGGATCCAATCCAGGACATTGCACTTGCTAGGCAAGCACTTTGCCACTGAGTTACATCCCAGCCCTCCCATTCTTGTTTTTAAATGTCTCTTCAGGGACTGGCTAGGTGGCTTAGTGGTAGTGTGCTTGCCTAGCATGCATGAAGCCCCGGTTTCAATTCCTCAGCACCACATAAACAGAAAAAGCCAGAAGTGGTGCTGTGGCTCAAGTGGTAGAGTGCTAGCCTTGAGCAAAAGAAACTCAGGTACAGTGCCAGGCCCTGAGTTCAGGCCCCAGGACTGGCAAAAAAAAAGTATCTCTTCATATGCTATATTTACTTCATTGTAGTAGTTGAATGCTATTTGGTTTAGCATGAACATCTTGGACGTTGAAAAAATAAGAGCTGACTTGAAATTTGAGTAAGAGAGATCTTCTTAATGTCTGTTTCCAAATGTGGATGTTATTAGATAAGGAAATTGGTCATCAACAGAAGATATATTATTTTCCTTTGAAAGGTTCCTCAAGTTGACACCTGATTTTGGTGTGGGTCGGAAAGAATGATCATATAACCTCTAGATCCCTGCCACTTTTCCAATTTTGGTACAACACAATTTATAGCTGCTGTCAGAGTCCCCTAACTGGGCCCCTTTCTAATTATTGTAGATGTTGGCATGAGTGAGTTGGTAAGATGATCTCAGTGTGTTAGGAGGAGAAGAGAATCAGATTTAACTGACTTGGCTTATGTTTTGGAGAAGATAATGTATTTTAAAATCCCAAATCATGAAAGTAATGACATATAAGCTTTTTAAAAATAATTGTAGTTGGCTGAGAATGTGGCATGAAGCCCTGGGCTCTATTCCTCAGTACCACATAATCAGAAAAGGCCAAAAGTGGTGCTATGGCTCAAGTGGTAGAGTGCTGGCCTTGAGCAAATAAGCTCAGGGACAGTGCCCAGGCCCCAAGTTAAAGCCCCAGGACTGGAAAAAAAATTGTAGTGATTCCTTATGTGTCACTTTTATCTTAGTTCTAGCTAAATCTTTTTTGGTCCTTTCCTGCATATAGTATTATATTCATTAGGAAATCCCAGATCAAAAAGAAAAGCTTAGATTTACATTGTATGTATTGCTCAATATTCAGAATATTCACATTGTAAGCCTTTCTGGGATTCTAGGAAAGCCCCTCAATCACCATGTACTTATCTCCTGCACAAAAGCCAAGAATTCCTTTGCTTATTGAGGTGAATCTGGGGTTCTCTGCTTTCTTCATCATGATGAGAGCTCCTTATTGTCATACAGCCAATGACTCAGTAGTAACTCCCTTTCCCCGTGGCAACTTCTGTTTCCTCAAGTGTTTCATTAATAAGCAATTGGTGCTACAATTATGAACTGACTTCTACTTACACAGAATGACAACAATTGGGAGAAACCATCTGTTGTAAGAGGCATTGATCTAATTTCAGAATCTCCAGCATCTTCTCTCACCATGAAGAGCCAGAAGGTAAGAAAAAGTACTTAAAATTATCTTGACATAGTGATGCACATTAATGGTTACCCTCTCAACTCTTTGAGAGAATATGATAGATCTGATTCTAAGTGACAGTTTTTTCTCTAGACCTGGTGGTTCAGGCCTGTAATTCTAGCACTCTGGAGGCTAAAGCAGGAAAATCAGGAGTTTGAGGCTAGTGAGGGTAGCTTAGAAAAACTGCAAACAACAAAAGTGGTAGCTTTCCCTCAATTTCATCTCTAACAGTACTATTTACATATAATAAAATTCATCCAATTTTAATTAAATTGTGTGCAGTTCTGTAACCACAATCATAATCAAAACATAAAATAGTTCTCACACTCTAAAAAATTCTCTTGTGGCCTTTTTTCCCCACTACATCTTCCCCTCTCAATCCTTGTCTCATCTAGAATCTATTGTCTGAGGAAAGTGATGGTTTACAAACCATCTGCTCTAATTTGGTTTTAGCATGGTCTTTCTCCATCATTATATGTAAATTGCACAGTTTTGCCTCCAAGTCCTATTCCCAGTCCTATGTGACCATTTTCAGAATAAGTATGTTGCCTCAAAATACTAAATTGCTATAAAATAAGGATTTTAGAAGCTTAAAAGAAATTTAGTTCCAGCTTCTATAGTGGCCATGTAAGGTTTTTAGTACAATTTTTAAAAAAATCATGTAAACTGGATCCATAGGCTTACTCCTGTAATCCTAGCTACTCAGGAGGCTAGGATCTGAGGATTGCAGTTCTAAGCCAGTCTGAGCAGGAAAGTCTGTGAGACTCTTATTTCTAATTAATCACTAAAATGTCACAAGTAGAGCTGTGACTCAAGGAGAAAAGCACTAGCCTTGAGCAAAAAATGTTCAAGGACAGTGTTTATACCCTTGATACAAGCCCCAGGAACAGCACATGAGCATGTATGCACACACACATACACACACACACACACACACACACACACAATCATTTAAGGAAGTGCTACTGGCTCCTGCCTATAATCCTAACTACTCAGGATGCTGGGTGGGACCTGAGGACTGCAATTTGAAGCCAGGAGAGTCTGTGAAATGCTTATCTCCAACTAACCTGCAGAAGTCAAAGTATGTGGCTCAAGTGGATGAGCACCAGCCTTGAACAGAAAAGCCAAGTGAGAATGTGAGACCCTGAGTTCAAGCCTCAGTACAGGCACACACACACACAAAGTAGATCATTTGTTTGGATTTATCATTTTGTATACTGAAAAACTGCCTAAGAATATATGAATAATCTAGTAGTTAACTATCCTGACCATAATCTTCCTTTGATCAAGCTTGAACTTGTTCATAAGCATCTAACTGTCTCTTAACACGTTAAAGAACTTCTCACCTTGGTTCAAGGCATATCCCAGCCAAGAGTGCAGGTCCTTCTAGACTCTAGGTTTCAAAATTCTGACAGTTTGCTTCAGTGGCATACCTGTGTTTATCCATATTTAGAAAAGCAATAAAATGATGTGATATCATGTAGTTTATCATTTATAATGAAATAACTATTGAGATTGTTTAGACTTTTTTCTTGTCATGATCATGATGATTTTGTTTTAAAATTCATAGGCCTACAAACACCATTAGACCAAGTCTCTCTGGACCATTAATAAGATAAGGTACCTTTCTAAAATTCTATATAAATGTGAGTTGAGATGTTTAATTCCAGTTTAATCAATTATGATTTTATTAGATACAATATTATATATTATATAAGTATAATTCACAAAGCTTTCTGACTTCTGAAATAAGGTGTGGAATGAATGGATATATGAACAAATGAATAGACTGAGTCAATCAGATATTTTGGTGAATCTTAACCTCTACCCCATTGCTGCACATACACAGTGATTAAGTTGATACAGATTAGATCTAGTAACACAATAACATTTACATGAAGGTACATGGGATTTTTAAATTTAATATATGGAAAATGATCTACTAAGTAGAAAAGAAAAAAAAGTGGAAAGAACAGAAGTATTATCTTCAAAACTCCACAGTACTACCTGGGCATAGTGGTAGAATCCTATAATGCTGTATTTGGGAGGCTGAGACAGAAGGATCTCTAGAATCCAGGAGTTCAAGTTCAACCTGAAGAGTGTAACAAGATCCCATCTCAATAAACAAACAACCAGATAGATAGATGACAGATGATACATACATACATACATACATACATAACATAGGTAAGCAAACCTAGCTACTCAAGAGGATAAAATCCAGATGATAGTGATTTGAAGCCAGGCAAACAAAAATGTCCTTGAGACTCCACCTCCGTAAGTAACTAGCAAAATTCTAGGATACCAAAAATTAAAAAAGCAAAAAGCTGTGCTGGCCAGGCGCTGGTGGCTCATGCCTGTAATCCTAGCTACTCAGGAAGCTGAGATCTGAGGAACATGGTTCAAAGCCAACCCGGGCAGGAAAGTCTTTTTTTTTGGGGGGGGGGTCCGGTCGTGGGGCCTGAACTCTGGGCCTGGGCGCTGTCCCTCTGCTCTTCAGCTCAAGGCTAGCGCTCTACCACTTGAGCCACAGTGCCACTTCTGGCTTTTTTCTTTTTGCTTATGTGGTGCTGAGGAATCGAACCCAGGGCCTCAGGCATGAAAGGCAAGCGTTCTACCACTGAGCCACCTTCCCAGCCCCAGGAAAGTCTTATCTCCAATAAACCACCAGAAAACTGGAAGTGGCGCTGTGGCTCAAGTGGTAGAGCACTAGCCTTGATCTGAAATGCACAGTACCCAAGACCCACGACTGACAAAAAAGCTGTGTTGAAGATATGGCTCAAATGGTAAAACACTAATCAAGTGAGCATAAGGCTCTGAGTTCAAATCCTGCTACTGTCAAAAGATACATATATCTCCACAGTTCTTATACCCTTCTCTTGTACCCTACCTGGAGGCTATAGCTAGGGCCAAATTAAGTAGTTAATATGCTTAAAGATAGTGCTTTACCAAAGTAAAATAGTTGCTTGTACTAAATTTATTCATAAAACATTTTATTACAGTGACAATGGAATTTCCTTAGAAAATATGAGTTTAAAAATTGGGAAGCTAGCTGATCACATGTATGGTGTATAACATGTGATCACTGTTATATATTACAGACTGTGATAGACAATTTGCTCCAGGAAAGTTAGAATGAACTTGTGACTTAGAAATTATGTAATCACTTAATCACAATCAAGAAAAAAAAGAACTTCGGGGAAGGGAGGGAGGGAGGGGATGGTAGGGGGAAAACAATGGAGGGGCTAACAATGTTCAAGAGGAAGTGTATTCATTACCTCACTCATGTAACTGTAACCCTCTGTATAGTATCTTTACAATAAAAAATTAAAAAAAATAAAAAAAAATTGGGAAGCTAGAGGCATGGCTCAAGTGGTAGAGAACCACTTAGGAGTGAAAAAGCAAGCAAGAGTATGAGACCCTGAGTTCAAGCTCTACTACTGGCATACACACACACACACACACACACACACACACACACACACACACACACACTAAAATTTTGAAGGCTGGGTGTCAGTGGCTCGTACCAATAGCCCTAAGCTACTCACTAGGCTGAGACCTGAGGATTAAGGTTAGGAGTTAGGCCCAAGGAAAACAAAACTGGGTGACTCTTACCTCCAGTTAACTAGTGAAAAATCCTGAGAGTGGTGGTATAGCTCAAGTGGTAAAGCACCAGCCTTGAGCAGAAAAACAAACAAGTGAGAGCATGAGGCCCTGAGTTCAAGCCTCAGTACCAACAAACACATGAAATAGATGGTTTATAGTTATCATTTTGTATAGAGTGCCCAGGACCTAACCTCAATCCCCAGTGCCAACACTAAAAAAGAAAATCTGAATGAGTCTGGGAAAACATTTGCCTTCATCTTTGCTAGCATATCAGCATATGTCATAAAATTTCAGAACCCTTTAAGAAAATATTTAGGAAATTAGACAGCTTCATGCCTAATATTTTTATTCTTCCTGGCAACAAGAAACTCATTTTGTTCAGCCTCATCCATTGTTTCCTCTCTTCTCTGAATTATGCATGATTTATGATGAAATATAGAAAACCAATTTCCCCTGGTTTCTTGTTTTGTGTGAATAAATGATCCTCGCAAAATTTCCATATTAATAACAAGTTCCCATGGACAGGCCACTCACCATGAAATTTTTTCTTTGTACTGTAACTATGGCTTACGACAAAACACAATAAAGATATGCTTGATACATTTGTTTCAGAGAAGCAAGAGAAGCGCAACCCAAAGCTATCTTTTAAAAAAAAAAAAAGCTATAAAACACTGCCCAATATGCACTAGGATGTATTCACTAGCACTAAAACACAAACTACTGGTGAAAGAGCTCTTTCTTTTTCCCTCAATAATTCTTGTATGGTTAGAAGAAATACCCCCTAACATCAGTTTCATTTATTTCTTGGCATGGTTCTTGTGCTTGGTAACTCTCCATGGAACACAAACAAAAAGGGGACACTTGTAAGTTACAAACAGCTGGCTTGTGCTTTTGTGCTGAGAAGGAAACACAAATTTCATTATCCAGCAGAGGAGCCTAATTACAATTTTCATTTGTACTCTTACTTTTCTGAGAGGAAGGCTTTCATTTACTTCCTTAACCACACTCATGATAAACCCTTCAGAGGTTTACAGGAAGACCTAGCCTTGGGAAGGGGATCTTGAGAAAGAATTAGGTCTGGAAAAGCTAAAATTCCCTTCAGTTTGATTTGAAATACATTCTCATGCCATGTGGATTAGCAGCAATTTTGTTTAAATGTTTGTGAAATTCAAGGTTGTTGAGAAGATGAGGGAGATAGCCTTCAAGTTCACTGTGGTGAATTCCTGATATCCTTTCTGATACAAGTTTGGTGTTATATATCAGAATCCTTCCAAAGGAGCACATTTTTAATACAGTGCTTCTCCTCTTCTTCCTTCTCTATTCCTTCTCCCTTTTTTTGCAGTGCTGAGAATCACATCCAGGGCCACTTACCTGCTAGACAAATATTGTAAACACAGAACCACTTTCTCAGTCCCCAATCCAGCAATTCTGGGAGGTTTTTCTGCAGGAAAAAATATAAGACAACAGCACCTAGGCCAGAATTCAAGTCCCAGGACTGATGCACTCACTCTCTTTCTCTCTCTCTCTCTCTCTGTCTATCTCTCTCTCTCTCTCTCTCTCTCTCTCCATATATATATGTATATATAATATATAATATATAGAGATAGATATAGATAGATAGATACATATATATGTATTTATATACACACATATATATATATATATGCCAAATTGAAAATAACGTTCATGGTAATTCTACTTGCAAATGGTAAATATATTTTGAAATGTGAAAAAAATAATTATGAATAGCTTACTGTCTTGGACAAATGGTGCTGAGGTGGCTGTTTATCTACATTCAAAATAGTGTGGGTAAGCTATGAGAAGGAATGAAGTCCTGAAACAGGGTACAAGGTGAATGAATCTTGAAACATGCTAAGTAAAATAAGTTATAACCACAAGTGACAAATACTGTATTTCACTTATATGAAATATTTAGAATAGACATTCATAAAACAGCAAATAGATTCCTAGTTACCAAGTGCTGAGCTAAAATAGGAATGGGGAGTTCTTTTTGGTAAGTCCAAATTTTCTGTTTGAGGATGACTTGAAAATGTTTTGGAAATAGTAGTGATGTTTTTACAATGCTGTGAATGTAATTATACACTTTTATATAAGCAAAATAAGCCAGGTGTGATGGTGCCCACCTATAGTTCAAGTACTTGGGAGGCTGAGGCAAAAGGATTACAGTGAGTGGTCAGCAGCCAAGGCTACATACTGAATGTTTGTCTCAACAAAATCACCCAAAGGAATGTAAGTCAGGAAACAATAAATGCACTTGCACTCTCACAATCATTGCAGCACCATTCACAATAGTCAAGTTATGGAAACCATGCAGATACTCCTCACTGTTAAATAGATAAGGAAAATGTTGTACATATACACAATAGAATATGATTCTGCCATAAAAAAGAATGGAATTATGTGTTTTGTAGGGAAGTGGATGGATCTGGAGACCATCATACTAATTAAAGTAAACCAGGTTCAGGACAAAGGTCGCATGTTTTCACGTATATATGGATAATAGACCTAAAAGATAAACATATATGTTTTTTAGTTAACATATATGTTAACATATAGAGAATCATGATCAGTTGATTCAAGAACACTAAAATGCAGATGTGAAATATCATGTTGAACCCCTTTTGAACAATAAACATGCACTTCAACAAAAATGAGCATTAGAAAAGTGAGAAACAGCCTGTCTGGGGTACAGATACTAGAGAGAAGGAGAAAGGATGAAGAGAGTGAATATGGTCAAAATAATTTATTTACACATGTAAAAGTAGCTCAATGAAGCTTGTTGAGATTGGTTTGGGCAGGCAGAGTGATGGAGAAGATGAGTCTGATGAAGGCACAGTATATGTGTATTTGGACATATCAAAATGAAATGCCAATTAGAAAACAAATGCAGTTTAGAAAAGAAACTGCCACTTTTGTCTTAGAGACTCCAGTTATTCTAGAGAATAGTTTCATATGATTTCCCACTTCTTTTAGTTAACTTAGAAATTCAAGATGAATCATATTTAGTTAAGGAGACAATATGACTTGGTAGAGCCTCAGTTACATATTGGATGTGTTTGTGGCCTCCTGAACTCCCTTACAGACTGGCAGGAAAAGAATCTGATTTCATAGATACATGCTAGCATCCTATCAGGGACTGTGGATATTTGGAAAGCTACCAATCACAGTATCACCCTTTGGATCTTGGTGACAAGGAAGGAATTAAAACACAAAGCTAAATAAAACAGTTGATGCACTTGTTCTAGTTTACCATACCAAAGATCTAAGGGCTTATAGAGCACACGTTACCAAGCAACAAGCTTTTTCTAATCCCACTTTACAAATAGAAACTCTAGCAAAGGGCCAGGGTTGTCTGAGTCTAGTGTGGGACTTCCCAAATGTTGGATAGGAGTAGGAAGCCATTTATGTACTGGATAATGAAGTCCCACATTTCAACAAGCTATCACTAAAGAGATTCGATGTATCTTACATGGTTAAATTAGAGACAGTGTGTTTGTCTAGGGGGATTTCTATCATAGTTTTTTTCCTGCTGTTACAGAGGGTGAAGACAACACACAGTACCTGGATATCTTTGGGGTCATTAAAGAATGCCTCCTTTGCACTAGAGATTAACCCCTTCTTCTCTTAGTTTTTTTTTGTTTCCATGAGATTTCTTTAGTCTCCAATTTCCTCTAAGCCATGTAAAAATATTTATGCAAACCAAAGAATCTCTCAACTTTAGAAATTGAATATTGAACAACTTCACTGATACTCACATTCCAAGTTGACTACATTTTGTTAAGCCTTTTCTTGGTTAGAAGCCTTTTGTGGCTTACAACCTTGTGATTTGCATGTGACTTTTACAACTATGTGACTTTATGAAATTTTCATTATTCAATGATATATGAAAACAGAAGAAGACTCTGCTTTCATTATTCACATTCTGAATATCAGAATAACTCAAAACCTTTGAGCAATTCTGATATTAATTCCTGTGAATGAAAACAACTTTCTTTTTGGAGCTATAAGGCTGACTTCTCAGGAAGCTGAATAGCTGTAGTATACCTGTTCAGCATGTTGACATGATCTTAGCATTGCCCCTTGGCTGATTTGTTCTTTCTTGTTAGCTATATGTTGCTTCTTTCCCAAAAGTACTCAAATTAGATACAACTCAAGTTGACCAGAGTTTCTCTTTTAATTTCTTCCTACCGTGCTCTTTGCCACTTTCCCTCTAGCTGTTCCTCACCTACCATGTCTGCTTCCAGTAGTAGATTTCCTGGTCTGCCTCTTTCCAAAAGGGGCCAGTGTTTCAACAGCACACCATCTTCTCTTCTAATCAAAACCTTATCCTGGGTCTGAGTATAGCGGTGCATGCATATGGTTTCAGCTATTCAGATGGTGGATGGTAGGAGGATTGCAGTCTAAGACCAGTCTGGGCAAAAGCACAATACTCTCTGAAAAAAAACAAACTGATGAAGGAGAGGAATAGAAGCTGTAAATATAATTTAGCTACATTGTATGCATGTGTGTATCTCATGGAAGCCTTCTATACAAATTAATTCATATGCTAATAAAAAAGGGACTGGGACTGGGAGCATGGCTCAACTTGCCTAGCAAGCATGAGGCTGAATTTCAACCCCAGAGCCATTAAAAACCAAAAAAAAAAAAAAAAGAAACCTAGCAAGATCGAAATCAATTTGACCATTCCAATTAAAGTTCTTCATAGGAAAATTAAAATGAACAATAAATTCAACTGTGAAGAGGGAGGTATTTGTAGTTTAAAGAAGTAATTTAATTCTATTCGCTAGCATTTGGCGTATCACAGACTGATAGAGCTGGGAGTCTCTGTCCCCTTCCTATCTCCTCTTCAACACTCTCCTCCACATGACCTGGATCACGCAGAAAACAGGGTGTTCTTTCCTGTGTCCATCTTAATTTTCTTTCTCCTTTTTTAGTGTGTATTAAATTGTACAAAATAAGAGACTTTATCATGCTACTTCCATAGGAATATATTTTTATCATGTTAACCTTCTATTACTCTTTCTTATCCCCTTTTCCCTCTCCCTTCTACCTTCCTAGTAATCTCCTTTTTGCTTTCATGGCCTTTACTGTTTTGTTTTCCCTTAACTCCCATAACCATATCCCACTATTGTTCCGAGGAGGAAACTGAGGCTTGGGAATGGTAAACATTTTATTCAGGCTCCTCTCCAAAATAAATGAGGACAATGTAGGTAAGGTACCTACTTTATAGGTACTGATGGAAACATAAATTAGCTGCTGCCTGTGAAATATGAAGCTTCCTGGAAGATAATTCCTTAATTTAGAAAGTGTGTCTTATTTTTCTTTCTCCCTTCCTAGACCTTCCTAGCATATGATGCTGGCTTTTCATTTATGGTAGTGTTAGTTTCCTTTAAAAGTCAATCTAAGTGGAGAAGTTGGCTGAAGGAGAAGCATTAGGCATCAAAGTCCCATGTGGATGTGTGAAAGATGATGGTGGAGATAGTGAGGACTTAGTTCAGTGTTTCTCCTTGTACAGTAAATGAAAAATGGGACTCTAGCTCTGTCCTATAGTGCTTGCAAGCATGTGCAAGCCCCTGGGCTTGAGCCTCAGAGGCATAAAATATGGAGGAAGTTCAAAGCCCATAATGAGAAAGGCTCCTGCCAGTCCATACTCCACCACTTATTTTCCATTTTGGGCTGCTCTGTATTTGACTCGTTACTTCTTAACACACTAATAGTAATATAGTTTTCTCATTACGTTCACTGTTTGCCTCTCTGCTATAATGTAAACTCCCTCTGGGTGAGAATCTTCTATTTTTGTCCATTTCTTGGAGTTCATTTCCATAAATATTATTTTTATATGATCAGAGGCACATAAACATTGAGCTTTTGTGTTCCTTTTGAATGGATTCTTTTTTTTTTTTTTTTTTGCGAGTCGTGGGGCCTGAACTCTGGGCCTGGGCACTGTCCCTCAGCTCTTCAGCTCAAGGCTTGCGCTCTACCACTTGAGCCACAGCACCACTTCTGGCTTTTGTTTTCCTGCTTATGTGTTGCTGAGGAATCGAACCCAGGGCCTCATGCATGCAAGGCAAGCACTCTACCACTGAGCCACCTTCCCAGCCCTATTTTTGTCCAATAAGTGGACAAAATACCTCAAACAGATGGTGAACGATATAGCAACTGTCAGTGACTATGATTCCACTCTGTTTTCCAACCTTACTGCTTACCATTCTTCCCTCTGTGTGTCACCAACTCTAGCAATTTCTCAGTTGCATTACCAGCCCTGAGTGTTTACTCCTACTCTTCTCTCTAACCTAGATAACTAATCATGGATCTATGCAAAGATTTAGTTTTAAGAGTCAGGTGCTGGTAGCTCACAACTCTAATCCTAGCTACTCAAGAAGCTGAGATCTGAGGGACCATAGTTCAAAACCATTCCAGACAGGAAAATCCATAAGACTTATCTCTAATTAACCACTAAAAAGCCAGAAATGGAGATGTGGCTCAAGTGGTAGAGCACTAGCCTTGAGTTTAAAAAAAAAAGCCAAGCAAGAATTCAAGCCCTCGTACTGGCACCAAGATATTTTAGTTCTAAAAATATTCTTCACAATTTAGGCTTGTATCAATGAAAAGTGGGAAACAACCTTATTATATATCAGTAATTTATAATTTCAAGAAATCACAGTAACTTTTACTCAGTGGCTGACAACTTGGCAGTAGCTATCAAAATTTACAAATACACATTGCTTTGACCCAGATGTTCTGCTTCTAGTTCACCCCACATATACAATTGCTCACTTGCCAAATGGAGATGTGTTGGTGAATTGCTGCAGTGTTTCTATCACCCCAGACATGGCAGTGGCAGAACTCATGAAGTTACTATGCAGAGGGGTGTATTTGTTGAGATGGGGAAGTTCACATTGCTTACATTAATTTCGCTTGTTATTTGTGAGGCACTGTGGCATGTGTGTGTGTGTGTGTGTGTGTGTGTGTGTGTGTGTGTGTGTGTGTGTGTGTGTGTGTGTGTGATAGAGTCTTGAGTTATTTGCCCGGGTCTGGTTTTGGACCTTAATATTATTTTATTATACACACACACAGAGTCTCATTTAATCCTCATAACAACCCTGTAAGGAAGTTACTATAATAGTCCACATTTTATACGAGAGGAAATAGATTCAGTAAGAAAAGTTAGTTTATGGGGCTGGGTAGGTGGCTCAATGGTAGAGTGCTTGCCTCACATGCATGAGGCTCTGGGTTCAATTCCTCAGCACCACATAAATAGAAAAAGCTGGAAGTGGTGCTGTGGCTCAAGTGGTAGAGCACTAGCCTTGAAGAGCTGAGGGGACAGAGCCCAGGCCCAGAGTTCAAGCCTCACAACTGACAAAAAAAAAAGAAAGAAAGAAGAAAAGTTAGTTTACTTAACCATGGCCAGACAAATAACTAGAAGCAGAGCTGCAATGTTTGAAATATTTTGCAAAAATATTATAAATCAATAAATATAAGTATGTGCATATAAGAAGGTTGGATAGAAGGTTCAGGAGTGGTAGTTCATGCCTATAATCCCAACTATTCAGGAGGTAGAGAGCAGGAGGATCTCAGTTTGAGGCCAGCCCAGAGCAAAGTTGGAGAGATCACCTGTACCCAGTGGAAAACATATATAAGAAGATTAAGGTCCAAAGCCCGAACTGGGTAAAAAAATTTCAAGATTCTAAACCAAAATATTACTGAAACAAAGAAAAAGGGTTAGGTGTGGTTCAAGTGGTAGAGTGCCTGCCCATCAAGCATAAGGCCCTGAACTTTATCATGTAAATTAAAAGATTGGAGAGATTGAAATAAAGAGATTGGAAAGATTGAAAATGCATCAAAATGTTACCAGTTGAGTGATGGTGGAATAGTCAGTGGTTCTTATTTTCTTTTTCTTTTTGACCTAGCAGTGTTTTCTGATTTTTCTGTTGAAGTTTGGAGTGAATAGAGGAGAAGGAAATGAAGCCAAGAAGTACTTGAATTACTTCCATCATTCTTGTGTATGTGTATTGTTCCTGAGGCTTGAACTCAGGGCCTGGGCACTGTCCTTGAGCTTTTGTGCCCAAGACTAACAGTCTACCACTTGAGCCACAGCTCCACTTCTGGCTTTTTTTGGGTAGCTAATTGAAGATAAGAGTCTCATGGGCTTTCCTGCTCAGGCTGGCTTCAAACGGTGATCCACTGTGATCCTCAGATCTCAGCCTCCTGAGTAGCTAGGATACTAGGCATAAACCACCAGCATCCAGATAGTTTCATCATTTTGAAAGATCACTAAGTTTGACACATGTGATGGCAAGGTGGAACAATAAGACAAACATAAGGAAAGTGATTTGAGGTGAGAGGAGAAGCCTAGTGTGGCAAGAAGGCTTGTCCAAAGGAAAGGAAGATGGATAAGGAGCCAAGGGAGAAAGCAAAAACTCAATGCTGAGGACACAAGTGGAAGGGGTAACCTTGTCCAAGAAGCAACTCTTTCCCACGAGACTGGGGGCAGGGAAGTGAAAGGCATGGGCAAGTATAAGAGTCAGGTGTAGAGGTGCAAAAGGAGGAAGTTCCTGCTAGATCACTTATGCCTGAAATCCAAAGGTAGGCCTTGGACTAAGGGGGTCCAGACAAAGAGTTGGCTAGGGGATAAGAAAAGAGGGAGAGGATTTGGAACAATCACTGAGAGAAATTGGATACAGATATATAAAAGGACTGCCCCGTAGCCCTTGGGGCCCAGCTGAGGCTGGCTGGCTGGGCTTTGTAGTGGAGCCAACTTCCTGACCTTCTCCAGCAATTGCTAGCAGCCTAGGAGTGAGTGATGGAGAGAATGCACAGTGGTGTTTTCACAGAGCTGGGGATTGGCAGAGCAGGTGCCACCCGAAGGTCATGGAGAGAGGGAGTCCAGGGGATCAACACTAGCAGAGCTGAAGTAGCTGGTCATGGGGCCCACTTGGAAGAAGGAAAGGAAGCCAGGATACTGCTGGCCTCTGGGAAAGGAGAGAGGAGAAAGGAGAGATTGGTGGCTGTGGGAGCCAAAAAGTACAGTAGAAGGAAGCCAATAGAAAGTTGAGGTCAGTGGGGTGTTTCTGAGTTTGAGATGTTGAAGTTGTGATAAGACCCTGGGTGGAAGTGGGGAGAGCAGCCAAGAAACTTGTGTGATGAAAGAATGCTGAGATTCAGACAGCTCTTACCTGAGGGGAGACAATTTAGCAACATCTACCAGAATTACAAATGCAAATTCCTTGCCATTCAGCGGCTACGCTCTAAGGAATTTGTTTTACTAACATACTTACTTGCTTTTGTGCAACAAGATTATGAAACATGAGACATTATGGCATTGTGTGCAATGGCAGCTGATCATAAGCAGCCTGAAAATCCATCAGTAGTAACTTGATTGGTTAAATAAGTTAAACCTCATAAAATGAAATGTTAAGTGGTTGTAAAAAACAACAACAACAACAAAAAACCCTTAAAAGCATATATATGGCGGGGAGGGGGGCAGTACTAGGACTTGAACTCAGGACCTGTGCTGTCTCCTAGATTTTTTTTTTTTTTTTTGCTTGAGGCTGGCACTCCAACACTTGAGCCACACCTCCATTTCTGGATTTTCTGTTGTTAGTTAAGAGATCAAAGTCTCAAAGACTTTCCTACCTGGGCTGGCTTCTAATTAAAATCCTCAGATCTCAGCCTCCTGAGCCATAGGTACTCAGTAAGAGTATACAATTTAGGTGCTGTTATAGAATGATTTCTACTAGTGCTGATTAAACAGACAAAGCTGGATGCAGAACAGTGGTAATACTTTGCAATCTAGATACTGACCTGCAGAAAACAGCTCTAGAAACAGACTTAAAGAACTGCTCACACTGTGGGTAGAGGATGTAGCTCAGTGGTACAGTGTTGGCCTGCCAGGCATGTGGAAAGACCTGGATTCCATTCCCAACACTACAAAAAAAGAAAAGAAAAACTGTTAACATTGGTTACCTCCAGAAAGAGAGCTGTTGGAGAAAGAAAGTGTTGGGAGCTATCAGCTAGGGAACAAGGATGGAAATAGACTTTTCATTTGTTCCTTTCTTTTTGTACCTTTTGAATTTTGAGCTGTGTGAGTATAGTACTTTCTGGGGAAATAAAATAATTATATATATATTCCATTTGAATTTTATATACATATTAAGCATATTTTGAAATTCTTTAATAGGTATAAACCATCCAAGCAAAAGCACAACCAAAACTCCCACAAGAAATTTGCTTCAAGGAAGTCAAATTTAGGGCCAGGCGCCAGTGGCTCATGCCTGTAATCCTAGCTATTCAGAAGGCTGAGATCTGAGGACCACTGTTTGAAGCCATCCTAGGGAGGAAAGCCCATGAGACTCTTTTTTTTTTTTTTAGTCCAGTCGTGGGCCTTAACTCTGGGCCTGGACACTGTCCCTCAGCTCTTCAGCTCAAAGCTTGAGCTCTACCACTTGAGCCACAGCGCCACTTCCGGCTTTTTTCTTTTCGCTTATGTGGTGCTGAGGAATCAAACCCAAGGCCTCAGGCATGCAAGGCAAGCGCTCTACCACTGAGCCACCTTCCCAGCCCAACCCATGAGACTCTTATCTCCAATTAACTACTCAAAAAAGCCAGAAGTGGAGCTGTGGCTCAAGTGGTATATAGAGCACTAGCCTTGAACACAAAAGCTCAAAGGTAGCTCCCAAGCCCCTAGTTCAGTCCCCAAGACCAGCACAAAAAATGGCCTAAAAATTACAAGATATAGTGAGTGGTACATGCCCATAATCCCAGGCCTCAGGAAGCTGGAGCACTGGGGTTGATAGTTTGAAGCCACCCTAGGCTACATAGCAAGTTCAAGGCCAGCCTAAACACAGGTCAAAATTTGGAAGTTTCATGTAGTTTAAATGAATGTTTTTTTCTATTGATTTTAAATAATGAAAAACATTTTAAAAGAAAAAGTAAACATCTCCTCCTAGGCCCTTGCTAAGAACATTTGTGTGTGTATTTCCTTATCCTGTATCTTGTATCTCATAATTGAGTGGAAATTCTCACTCCCCCATTGACTTATCACTGATTTGCCTTTATTCTGGGACCCAGTACAGGTCTGAGGATTTTTCCTATTAACAACTATCTTTCTCTGTGTTAATTGCCTACTGCCATATCCTTATTGCTGGCAAAGCTCAGCCTGTTCTCGAAAAAAAAAATCACTTCTCTAATTTTGTTGTGATCACTCAACATTCTCTTCTTGCCTCAAAGTTTATTATTAGCAACCCTAACTATTTGGGGTCATGCCCTTAACCACATTACCTATATTTATTAATCTGGGGGCTGATGCCTCTTGGACATTCAGTGTACATCACTACAAAGGTCATTGGTAAGCACACTTATGTTCAGCCTTGCAACCTCAACTTGTTTTGCTTACATCTGCTCTTCTTGTGTTACCCCAGAAGCTATGGCGGCCTCAGGCTGGCCCCTGCCTGACACCTGCTAATCCCTGCCTTGTTGTCTGTCCTCAAGAGGCAGGTGGCTTCTTCTTGTTGCCCAGGCATCTCCCCTATATCTCACCGACTGTTTGTATGTTCCCTAACTTAAGGCTTCCCCTTTACCTCCTCTGTAAATAGTTTCTCTGGCTCCTTTCCCCTGAAGCCTGGGGTTAACATTCCTCTTTCAATTCTCAGAGCAGCTTTTATCATATGAAATCATGCTCGCCTCTTTGTCTCTCCTGCCGCAGACTGCATAGATGGGCGCCAATGGCTCGTCTCTGTAATCCTAGCTACTCTGAAGGCTGAGATCTGAGGACTGAAGTTTGAAGCCAGCCTGGGCAGGAAGGTTCGCAAGACTCTTATTAACCACCAAAGATCAGAAGTGAAGCTGTAGCTCAAGTAGCTCAAGTACTAGCCTTGAGCAAATAAAGCTAAGGAACAGCACCTAGGCTCTGAGTTCATGCCCCAGCTGCAGCACCAACACACACACACACACACACACACACACACACCTATCAATAACTATTGCTTGTTGCCAGAACCAGTGATTACTTTGGTTAACCAAAGTATTTCTTCTTTATGTCAAATAGTTGACTTCATTTAATCAGTAAATGTGTATTATTTTGAAAATTCCTATTTGGCCACCACTGAAGAGTCTAATGGGTAGAGAACATTCCATTCACAAGCCTTATAATGCCCATTAAATTATTTGGTACAGGACAGGTCAAACACATAATGCTTCTTGTCACCTTCCCAGGCCCATCTATCTATATTGATAATTTTATATGGATCATAATGCTGGCAAGAAAAAGAGGTTCCTTACCCTTGGAGGACAAAACAAAGTGGTATCCTTTCTCTAAAGCACATGACTTTTTAAAATTTTGCTTTTGTTGTTTTTTTATCGACAAGGTCTCACTATGTATCCCAGGATGGCATGGAATCTGTAATCTTCCTCCATCAGCTTCCTGAGTGCTAGAATTATATGTTTCTCCTGGGTAACACATGATTCTTTGTTTCTTGGTTTGGTACTGAGGATTGAACTTCGGGCCTTGTGATTGCTAGATAGATACTCTGCCATGCATCAAGCCCCTTTTTTTGCCAGTATTTTTTGCCAGTCTTGGGGCTTGAACTCAGGGCCTGGGCACTGTCCCTGAGCTTCTTTGGCTCGAGGCTAGAGCTATATTACTTGAGCCACAGCGCCACTTCCAGCTTTTTCTGTTTATGTACTACTGAGGAATTGAACCCAGGGCTTCATGAATGCTAGGTAAGCACTCTACTACTGAGCCACATTCCCAGCCACATGTATTGGTATTTTTGAGGCAGGGTTTTGCTTTATGTTATGGCTAGCCTAGGCTGTGATCCTACTACTTGTCCATCCCCATATCCCTGATATTGACAGGCCCAAGTCACTGTGCCCAACCATTGTGCTTCCTCTATAGCTGGGATAACAGGCACATGTTTATACTCAGCCATTGGTTGAGATGGAGTCTTTCAAACTTTTATGCCTGAGTTGGCCTTGAACCACAACCCCCCAGTCTCTGCTTCCCGTATAGCTGGGATTACAGACTTGAGTCACCATACTTGCCTTTACACAGGATTCTTTATAGAATTTGGAACCTATACATAAGGGTGGGACTCATGAAAGCCCAGAATGGACTCTATTGCTTTCCCAATATAGTCCTATGCAATAGTCTAGTACCACCAGCTATTTGTGCTATAGGCCACATGCCTGCATGTTTACTATTTACCCCTCAAGAAGAGAGGAGGGAAGAGGGTACTCTTGTCTTCCTTTTTGATGTATTTCAAAAAATGAGCTGGGTGTGGTAGTGTATGCCTGTCATCCCAGCATTCTGGAGGTAGAGGCAAGAGGCCTGGAGGCTATATAGCAAGACAGTGATTGCCCACCTAACATGTGCAAGGTCCACAATTTAATCCCTATTCCCATTTTAAGAAATGGAACTCAGTGTTCCATATAATCCTTTCAGCCATTCTGATGTCCCCCATTTGAGGAGCTTAGAGCGAGGCACCATTTTCATGTGATTCACATACAGAGGAGAAAGGAAGCAAGGAGTTGAAACCAAGGTGTGGATGGGGCCATTCATAGGCTGAAACTTATCAAGGGAGGACCCCTCCTTGCCTCTTCCAGCTCTGGGTAGCTCCAGCTATTCCTTGACTGGCAGTTGTACCATTCCAGCCTGTGGCTCCATCTTCACATGACCTTTGTTCTCTGTGTCTTCACATGGTATTTGCCTTTCTGTGTGTCACTGTCCAAATTTCCTTATTCATGTGTGGGTACCAGTCTTATTAGATTAGGACTCCCCCCCTTAATGATCTTTTTTTCTTCTCTTTATAATGGAAAGACTTTACATTTGCAAGGAATGTGTTTTCCAAATAAGGTCACATTCTCAGGACTTCAACGTACCTTTTTCAAATATGATTTAAACCATAACAGTCACCAGCTCTGAAATCTCAGCATGTGTTGCACATACAAAGTACAACCCTCTTCTTGAAAACACATAGCCCAATGTAGTAGAATTCACTCTCCCTCTCTCTTTCCCTCTCTCTCTCCTTCCGTCCTTCTCTTCATCCCTCCTTCCCTCTCCCCTGCTCACTCTAGCTTTGGTTGCTTGCCACCATGTAAGGAAGGAAAGGGAGATAGAACATGATCAGACCCCTTGAAATAGACTTAGTACATAATTTTCAAATGATCACCAGCTATTCGTGTAGCTATTACATAGAGGACAAGAATAGAGAACAATCATAGTCTGCAGGGCTCTTGCTCTTGCATTCCCTCATATAATGCTAATAATTGCTTTAGGATATAAATATATGTGTCACCATTTGACAGATGGGGAGTGTTAGGTCTGCCAGGGGAGCATGAGACCAAGAGAGGTCAAGTGACTTCTTGCAGGTCACATAACTATTGACTTATTGACAAATTCCATGCAAGGCATGGTTATGTTTGAAGATGATCAAATATAACATCGTTATTTGCTTATTCAACCAACACGTTACTTACTGAGCATCATTCTGCCATGATTGAAAGAATGAATGAATCACTAAGTCTGGGACTGCAGCTCCACTCTTCATTTCCTGGCCCATTATACTTTCCACTGCACCTCACCAATAACTACCTACTGAGGTGTGATCTCAAGACATTGATTGGGGTAAAGGTATAATTGGGTCAATTTCAGATTCTCTTGCTCTATTGGATGACTCTGTCTGAATTCTGTGACAAGCATAACAGTCTATAATTGATTCTTGTTCCTGCTCTGTACCTGATAAACTTGATCAAAAAGCCGCTTTGTCAAGATATTTAAAACCATTGGCTTCTAAATTTGAGGAAATAAAGACATTTAAGTTGTTAAAGATACTTAGAACGGAAAAAAGGGATACTTAGAGCAGGTCTCTAGGCATTCACATACAATCAGACTAAAGGAGGATACTCTTAGGGGAGGCATTCAAAGGCATAACTGCTCTAAACATTTAAAATACTGTTTATCAAAACAAATTCCAGGAAACGGAAACATGGGTTTTGTTGTTGGTAGTGGTAGTGGTAGTGATATTGTCGTTTATTTTTGCTTTGGGTTTTTTTTTCTTTTGGGGGAGCAAGGGAGGAACAGAAATAGAGTCAGGAAGGCTAAACAAATGCAATCATGCTAATCAGTGTACACTGTAGAAAATGAATTATGCAACTTGTGGGCAGGGATAGGAGAGGGAAACAGGGAAAGTGAAGGAAGCGGTGACATTGTCCAAAAATGAAATGTACACATTGCCTGACTTATGAACTGGTAAACCCTCTGTAGCACACCTTAATAATTACAGTAAAGGAAGTGGTACTGTGGCTCAAATGGTAGAGTGGTCGCTTTGAGCTGAGGAGCACAGGGACAGCGCCCAGGTGCAGAGTTTAAGCCCCACAACTGACAAAATAATAATAATAATAGTAGTAGTAGTAATATAATAATAATAAAAGTAAAATTATATAGTTTAAAAATATACTTAGATATTTACAATACTAAAGATAAACAGACAGGTACATCAAGATATTTTAAGCCATTGAGTTATCAACATTGAGTTATATAACATTTATCTAAAATGATATTTAAGTTGGACTGGGAACATGGCTCAAGTGGTAGAGTCCCTGACTAAGCAAAGACAAGGCCCTGATTTCAAACTCCAGTACCACCAAAACAGAAGTGGTATCTCCTTAAAATGTTGTTTGTGCTAAAGCAAGTTTTACCACATCAAACAATTGCTGTCATATGCCAAGGTAGTAAAGAATCCAGCAGGTTGCCTGGGGGTGTAGCAGCATGCTGGATACTTGCCTAACATGCATTGAGGCACCACCAATACTGAACACAAACATCAGTATGCTCCCTTTCTTCATATCTTTGAAGTGGGATTGTTGGCATTCCCTTGTGCTCCCTTTGGGTCTCCTTCAGCATAACTGAAGCCGACAGTGCTATGTGTCCTTACCAACAAGGATTCATAGACAAGCTACTGTGTCTGAGCTGAACCCTAAGCCAGGTACTGGAGAAGAAAGAAAGATTTCCAATCTACTGAACAACGTGGCAGAGCAAGGAGGACATTAGAATGTATTGATCACCTATGAAGTGGCAGATAGATGACCAATGCTATAAGATGGCTGCTGCCCCTGTTCAACACATTGCAGATAGGACAGGTTTTGACAGCTTTCCCAAGAGTATCTAGCTACTTGATGGTAGAACTTAACTGAAAATAAGACCGTGATTGGAATGAGACAGTTTACATCATCTGCCAGTCTGCGTGGGCTACATGAAAGGTACTGAGGTTTCAGGGAGATCTGTGGAATGTATGGAGGCAAAGACAGGGCTTTGGAGTAGGACGTTTCTGGAATCCGACATCCTGCAGCAGGTGTTCTCATCCCAAATTCCTTTATAACATGCCTGTGACAAAGCACCTGTTGCTATAGAATGGCTCCTCTTCTGATGTACTTGGGGAGATACCAAGGGAAACCTTGTTCATATTTCCACATTCAATTCCATTACATGGTGGTCTTGGTGCCTCATATTTCAGAACCATAAGAATTCACTGCCACTTGTCTTGTCCTCCCCTTCCTTTCTTCCTTATGCCGCCTTTTGTCCACATCGGAGGGCTGAAAGGAATTTTAACATGTTTCTGTTTCATTTCCATTGGCAGGATGAAGAACTGTCTCAGTAAGAAATAAAATCTTCAACAATATCATCAATGGATAGCTTCCACTGAAACTTAGAACTCATCAATTAAAATAAGAAAACAGGCACAATAATTTTTTTTCCTATTTTTTTTCTCAGTGGAGAAATTAAGATGGAGAGGGAAAAAAAATCTGTCCTAAATCTGTGCTTCTAGTTTTCAAGAGTCCAAGAGTAATGCAGTATGGGACAGAGGTGTGGTGAGGATCTCACAAAAGAAAAATTGGAAAACGAACAGGGCACTGAGAAGTAATGCAGAGGACTGGGGATGTAACTCATGTGGTAGAGTACCTGTCTGACAAGCATGAAACCCTAAGTTCAATGCCCCCACCCAAGAAAAAGGAAAAAAAGAAATGCAGGATTATACTTGATGATTACTTTGCAGGGAAGGGTTTTTGTGTGTATGTGTACACACTTTCTCATTTGGCTTCTTTTTTTTTTTTTGTCGATCATAACTCTGGGCCTGAACACTGTCCCTAGGGCTCGAACTCTGGGCCTGAACACTGTCCCTGAGCTCTTCACTCAAGGCTAGTGCTCTACCACTTGAGCCACAGCACCACTTCCACCTTTTTCTGCTTATGTGGTGCTGAGGAATCGAACCCAGGGCTTCATGCATGCAAGACACTGAGCCACCTTCCCAGCCCCAGTTGGCTTTTTTTTTTTTTTGGTTAGAAATCAAGGCCTATGCTCCACAAACCTGAGTCTACTTCCAGATTTTTGTTAGCTTATTGGAGAAAAGAGTCTCATAAACTTCTGGCTTTGAACCAGGATCATTACATCTCAGCCTCCTTAGTAGCAAGGATTACTAACATGTAATGCACCTGGCATTTTTTTTTCTTTTTGGTGGTACTGGAGTTTCAACTCAGGGCCTCACACTTCCCTGGCAAGTGCTCTGCCACTTGAGCCATACTTGCACACATAAACATTTTTAATTTTGGTTTTGGTACTGGTCCTGGAGCTTGAAGTTAGGGCTTGGGCACTGACCCTGAGCTTTTGTGCTCAAGACTAGAATTTTGCCACTTGAGCCAGAGCTTCACTTCTAGCTTTTTGGCGGTTAATTGGAGATAAGAGTTTCACAGACTTTTCTACCTGGGCTGGTTTCAAACCACGATCCTCAGATCTCAGCCTCCTAAGTAATTTGTATTACAGGCACGAGCCTCTGGTGCCTGGCTCACACCTAAACTTTTTATCTTGAAATAAATTATAGATTCAAAGGAAGATGCCCTTCACTCAGTCTCCCAGTGAGCATATCTCACACGTGATAGCACAACAGAAAGGCTAGAAATTTTGACATTGTAATGTATGCCTAGTTCTTTGCCATCTTATGACACATACAGATTTATGGACTTACCAGAACAATCAAGGTACAAAGCTATTCGTCACCACAAACTTCTTCCTTTCTCCCCCATGAACCCCTTTATACTCACACCCACCCACCTCCTTTCCAGATCTGGAGGCGTAGCTCAGTGATAGGCACTGCCTAGCTAATTTGAGGCCCTGATTTCCAAGTCCAGTATTAGCTATGATGACACTTGCCTGTACTGTAATCCTAGAGCTCTCAGGAGGCTGAGGCAGGATGATTTCAAATTCCAGTCCAACCTGGCCTGAATAGCAAGACCCTGTTTCAAAGGCAAACAAAATCTTCCCCCTCCCCAAAGAAAACAAGAAAAACTACAGCATTAAGGGGTAAGCCAAACCCAAAGAAACATAGGTCCCATGGTTTCCCTTATTTGTAATAAGTAGTATATGTCTAGGATAATCTTAGCAGATGAGCAGAACAGCTCAATAGCTATGTACATATGACCATATTAGATGATGCCAAGAGAAATGAATTCCAATACATAAACACAAGACGTTTTTCTTTGTTGATGTTTTTAATATACTACATGATTTCTTTTCTCTTTTGTGTTTTTCCCCCTATGGGTTATCCCCTTCGTCACTGTATTTGATTTTGGTATCCTGGGTATTGTATATATGTTTACCTGAATTAGAGAAGGGAAGGGGAACAACAAAATGATGAGACAAAGGGCAAAGTAGGAACCTGTACAACAGTGATACTCACAAGGCAATATGTTGGAAATGATCTGCACAACTTGCCAGGGAGGAGGGGGTTGGGGGAAAGAGAAAGTGGGAGAAAAATGAGGAAGGGGGTAACAAGTTCAACAAGAAATGTACTCACTACCTTACTTATGTAAATGTAACTCCTGTGTACATCACCTTGACAATAAAATTAAAATGTCAATTATAAAAAAAAAGGAAAATGGGACTGGCAACTCTACCTTTCAGAGATTCTCAGGTTTGAGGTTAATGGCTTCTCTAGCCCAGACTCAAATTTCCTCTACAGTGTTCCTGCTCAACATGCATTCAGCCCTGCACCACATAAACCAAACCTTTTCTGGTGTTTTTAGAATTTTGAAGACTTTGGTTTAAACATTTCAAGTAAGGCCATTGTTTCCTTCCATAAACATACTCATCATGAGTAAAACTCTTACCTTTACTGCTACAAAAATCCCCTCTTATGTGCAGATGCCTCCATCACACAGTGCCCTGTCCCAAACAAGCAACTTCTTTTTCTATTACTCATAGCTAGTGTAAAGAACAAGACACAGGAAGCCTGGAAAACTCACAGAAAATTCCAGAAAGCTCTGCAAGTACAGATTGAACAATCTGCCCTCCAGCCATTGGGGCCGTTCAAATGAAAGTGAGTCCTCAGAGGAATGTAATTCCCTGGCTGACTTTTGAGTAACTTATCTGTTCCTGGTTATCTCTAAGGGATCCCCCAAAGCTACTTCCCTGACATCATTTGAATTCAGCTCAATCCCTCAGGACTCCTACTCACATAAACAGGAGAGCTTTACAGGGTATTCTGTAACAGCCCATTGCAGTAATATCAGAAAATGAGTCAGTCCTACAGGAAGGAGACTAGCATGGAAGGCCTGCAGATTCCATGGTTAGGATGGGTTTGAAACCCCTCTTCCTTCTCTTCTGCATTAGTTTGACTTGTTTCCATATGATATGAACTTAACCTTGTTCTTCACATAGAGCATCAAGCTTTCCTAGCCTTAACAGCAGTGCATACAAGAAATGACTTCAAACCAGCAGCTCCTTCCACGGGCAGTCTCAGAGACAGAGGGAAAGGTTTGCATTTGCTTCTCAGTCAGCAGACCCTGAAGTGGTGGCAACTAGCCCCAGTTCCCTCCTTTCTGAGTAGGAGCCCTTTGCCTTCTAGAACACTCTTTACTTCCCCTTAAGGTGAAGCGGTAATGGAGGGAAAAAGAGAATTCGCTTTGTTCTGTGCCCCACGCCAAGTACCCAAGGCCTTCAGTACGCATAATTAGTGCACTGCTTTTATGCCTTTTTTCCCCCTTCATCAGATAACCCAATGTGAAATTGTATCTGTAACTAATTTACTAATAGTGACATAGCTTTGTTAGGGGTAATTTTTGGTGACTACCCTTATGTTATCTTTTGCCTTCATTTTGTAAAGGCAAGCAAGAAAGAACACGGGGCCAGTGCCTGGTCTGGATGTCATTGCTGGCTCTGCCTCTTACTTGCTGGGAGGCCCTCTTGTGGAGGGCAGGTAACATTGTCTCTCATAGTGTGTTCTCATTTACAAAAGAGGAAGAAATGACAACTCTCCTTCCCACCTTATACAGATGCTCCTTTGCCAAAGGGTTTTTAGCCCCCAGGCCTCATTAGATCTAGCCACTCACCCCCATATGCCAAATAAAGAGACATGGTAGAAGACAGAGAAAAGACATGGATTATATGACATCCATGGAAATGCAGCCACTTCCATACATCTTCATCTGTCTTCAGGGCTGGGAAGGTGGCTTAGTGGTAGAGCGCTTGCCTTGCATGCCTGAGGCCCTGGGTTCGATTCCTCAGCACCACATAAGCACAAAGAAAAAAGCCGGAAGTGGCGCTGTGGCTCAAGTGGTAGAGTGCTAGCCTTGAGCTGAAGAGCTGAGGGACAGCGCCCAGGCCCAGAGTTCAGGCCCCACGACCGGACACAAAGGAAAAAAAATAAGGAGAAATAAGAGCAAAGAGTGAGGCAGGGATACATCATTAAAAGAGTCTCAAGTCACAGATTGGCCTGGTTGACCATTAGCTCAGGTTTTGTTTTTTGTTTTGTTTTGATTTTTTTTTCTACTCCAGAAGCCTGCTGGGTGGTCTATAGCTTTTGGCTGTTCTCCTCAAGATCATAAGAAGGCATTGCCTGTCTGGGGGCCAGTTTGCCTTTTGTCACAAGATGCTTATCAGTTAATTCTGTTCTTCCTGGAGCTCAAGGTGATTGTAAAGTGACTGAAGCAGGGAATGGCTCAGATCAAAGAGCACAGATTCAAAGGGTTGGGGGAGGCTGAGTGCCCAGCTTTTAGTTAATTCTTAATTCACAAGGAAGGCCCCGCAAAAGCATTCTTAAGTTGCCTCTTATACATTGAGATAAAAAAGGGGGTGGGGGGAGAAGCTTAGGAAAGTCTTTGTGAAGGTTTTGAAGGGGAAAACACAATGATGAATCCATGATTAAAATGCAGTATTAAAATACTGCTTTAAAATGTGTTCCTTGATGGTTAGAAAAACTATTCTTAAAATAACTGGTTAAAGTCTTCATTTGTTTTATCTTAGGTGGCTTTTGCTTCTTTGGACTTGATTCTTAGTATTGTTCACTACAGTTTTTAGTATGAGGGAAACATTGGCCCTAACATATTATCAAGTTCATTAGGATGAGTGGTGAAATGATCTAAATCATTATTTGAATGGTGTGTTGAGAATTTAGTATCATGTATAAAGACAACTAGCTGTGGAACCCAAACCTTGATTACTTCTGAGGAGGATTAATGTTTCATAACAGCAAGTTGCACACAGGTCATTTGGTTGGAGAAAGTCAATCAGAAGCTCCGTGGTGGCCTATCAGCCAGTCACTTGTCAGTGTTTTTCACCTGGACTTTCCTGTGCTGAACGTGTGCATGTGTGTGAGGGCAGATTGCCCCATACTTGGAGCAATGCTGAAAACTTCATCAGGTTCCTACTAGAGGCTAATTAATCATCACATCAGACCATTGCAAAACCAAGTAGCCGTGCTGATCCATTAATTCAGGTCTCTGGAGTCATTAGGGAAGTGAAAAAGAAGGAAATGGCCTAATCTCCTCCAAGGATTAAAGGAGAGAAGTCGCTGAGACCTAATGAGCTCTTGCAAAACGCGGGATGTGCTCCCAGCATTACACTTTTTAAACTTTTCCAGTAATATTCCTTTGACAAAAGTTACCCAGAAAACAAAATTTAAAGCTATTGTATTATACTTGCTTCTTTATACATCTACTCCTGTACACAATTCAGCAAAGGCCATGGAACTGGTGAAAAAGTCAAATAACACCTGCCCTTCCTGCCTCAATGATGTCAAACTGGCCTGACAGTTTTTGAAAATGCATTTACCATGTTGTTTGATTCTACAAAAAAAACTTATCTTTTTGTCTGAGAGAACCTGTTGTTTGCAGCTTGAGTCATATTTGGGTCAACAGTCACTCTCAAGAGGGAATAACAGGGCTGGGAAGGTGGCTCAGTGGTAGAGTGCTTGCCTTGCATGCCTGAGGCCCTGGGTTCGACTCCTAAGCACCACATAAGCAGAAACAGTCGGAAGAGGCACTGTAGCTCAAGTGGTAGAGCGCTAGCCTTGAGCTGAAGAGCTGAGGGACAGTGCCCAGGCCCAGAGTTCAGGCCCCACGACCGACAAAAAAAAAGAGGGAATAACATTGATAATTGCTCCAGGATTTCTTTCCCTGAAAATTCAGAAATATTTAGCTGACTGCATTACACCATGTAGTCAGTTATTATGATACCATAATAACAGGGCAATGATTAGTAGCACAACAGTATACAGTTTGGTTTTTCTGCCGTTGTGGTGGCTGGAATGACTGGTTGCTTTGTGTTATTTGTACACATATCATCATTTCTTTTTGATGGAGATGCCACATAAGTGAATTCTTTAACTGAAAGGAAGAAAGCTATAAATCATAGACTATTAAGCCAGTCAGACCTAAATTTATTTGCTGTGGAGTCTTAGAAATGGCAAATTACCTCTCTCAGCTTTAGGCATTGCATCTGTAAATGTGGGCATAACATTATCTTCCTTGGACTACTGTTTGCAAGTTTGTTAGGAGGAGCTGGGCGCCATTGGCTCATGCCTGTAATCCTAGCTACTCAGGAGGCTGGGATCTGAGGATCATAGTTCAAAGCCAGCCCGGGCAAGGAAAGTCGGTGAGGTTCTTATCTCCAATAAACCACCAGAAAATCAGAAGTGGCGCTGTGGCTCAAGTGGTAGAATGTTCACCTTGAGCTGAAGAGCTGAGGGACAGCACCCAGGCCCAGAGTTCAAGCCTCACAACTGACAAAAGAAAGGGAAGGGAAGGGAAGGGAAGGGAAGGGAAGGGAAAGGAAGGGAAGGGAAAAGAGATTTCTAGAAGGCCCTTCAGTATCTGTGCTCAGCAGACAGTGTTTCTCAAGTTTTAATACATACCTAAACTACCTGGGGATCTTGTGAAGATGCTGGGTGCACACCACTCCTAGTAAGCTTGTTACAGCAACACACACCAGCAAACATCAAGACTTATTAAAATGGTTTATAATGAAGTTTATTCCTGGCTATCCAAATCAGACTAGTGCGAGAAAGAAGTTCAGATGCCAAGGGAGGGGAAATCCTGGGTTTTATACAGGCTGGTTGCATACAAAATAGGCACTCATCAGATATACAAAAGGTCAGACAACTGGCATCAACTTCTGGCCATGTGCGTGATTCCTTTCCAGTTGTTTAGAAATCATCACATCTAGAAGCGGCTCTGTGGCTCAAGTGGTAGAACTCTCACCTTGAGCTGAAGAGCTGAGGGACAGTGCCCAGGCCCTGGGTTCAAGCCCCAGGACTGGCCAAAAAATAATAATGCCTTGCGGACTTCCCACTAGCGATTCAGCTAGCCTCACCTAGCCTGCCCCCAGCTCACATTCCAGCAACAGCCCAATGAGGGCACTTTCTGGCAACTGGATGCTGAAGCCCCTTTGCCCGGAGGAGTAACTTTGTCTACTTCAAGCTCACAAGTAATGCCTGTGCTTCTGAGACCATACTTGGAGTAGGCAAGGGTCTTAATATCATTTGCCAAGTGCCTAGCACAATTGGTCACCCATGGAATAATTCAGTCATTCACTTAAAAATGAGCCAGCTATGTGCATAGGCTCATATAAAATGATGAACTCCAAGAAATGGAAACAAGAGGTCTTGTATTTTACTTTTTGTATTTTTTCTTCTGTTTTTCCCCTTTCGTTGCTGTTTTTAGTTCTGTATCCTTCATATCATATGGAAGTTTATCTGGTTTGGGGATGGTGAGGGGAGCACATATATGGTGGGACAAAGGGTGAAGTAATTCAGCAGTGATACTCACTAGACACTATTTTGAAAATGAGCTCTACAACTTGTGGGGGAAGAGGACCAGGAGGGGAAAACGCTGGGAGAAAATGAGGGAAGAGGTGGCACTGTTCAAAAACAAACATACTCATTACCTGACTTACCCCTCTGTACATCACCTTTCCAATAAAAATAAAAAATAGATAAAACAGTTATATCCACTTCTGCATTTTTGCCGGTGCATTGGAGATAAGAGTTTCTCAGATTTTTCTGCTTGAGCTGGCTTTGAACTGCGATTCTCAGATCTCAGCTTCCTGAGTTAGCTAGGATGACAGGTGTGAGCCACCGCCCCTCTCCCTCCAGCCCAACTGAAGGTTTTTAGGGTAGTGAAATTGCTATGTATGGTGCAGGAAGAAATAGCAGACACTTGTCCAAACTCCATAGAGCATTGCTACACCAATAGGGAAAGTCTCCTATGCACTGGACTTAGGAGATCACGATGTGTCTTTGTAGCTCCTTGGATGGTAACAGTTGTATCACAGTGGAACAAGATGCTGATAGTGGGAAAGGCTGGCTGTGTGAATGATGGGAACTCTCTGTACTTTCCACACAATTTTGCTGTGAACCCAAAAGTTCATTACAAATTAATCTATTTAAAACAAGACCCGCAAACAGAAAACACCTGTCTCCTTACAGTTTGAGAACCACAGAAAGCAACAGGTTAGCTCGTACAGTGATTGGCCTCCAAAACGTGTTCTTTAGAAGAGATTTTTTGTTTAAATTCCCAAATCCATTCCTTTCTTCTCTTCCTGTGACTTACGATTGGGCAAAAGCAATTTCCTTGTGGGATTTATCTGCTTGTGCATGCCAAGTTTGCATTCTGCCATCCATTCCAGGGTGTAGCACATTTTCTTCTTTTCTTGTAAATATTTTTTATTGTTATTGTAAAGGTAATGTACAGAGGCATTAGTTACATAAGTCAGGTAAAGAATACATTTCTTTTTGGACATTGTCACCCTTCCCCTTGCTCTTTCCCAGTTCCCTCCCCCCAGCCCCCATCTCCACAGACAAGTCGTATAGTTCATTTTCAACATAAGGTCTAAGTATCACTGCTACATTTGTTCACCCTTTGTCCCTGCATTTCTGTGCTCTCCCTTACACTCCCAAAGACAGATAAATGAACAAACAAGAAAAAAAATATAAGAAAACAAAACCAGCAACAAAAAAACCCTCTTGTTTCCATTTCCTGGAACATTTTTTTTTCTTAACATTAGCACAGCTCAGGCTTCAAAACAGACTTGGTGTTGTCTCCATATTGTTGGACTAAAATTTGCCTATATTCTTATGAAATCATTTATTTCCATTTTACTAGAATAGCCTGTCCTTTGCTTACCTGGATCACATCCTGAATTTCCACCTTGGCTGTTGTTGAGCTCAGTGACTCATAAAGCAATCTCCTAGCTAATTGGAAAATACATTTAGTGAGCTGGGAATTCCCTACAATAATCTTCCTTGAACTAGGCCCAACTTTTATTGGCACTGATGCTTCCATAGTCCAGACTAGGTATTTCTTTAATTTGCTGAAGATTTTTTGATAAACCAAGTGGGCAAATGAGAAGTTAAAAAATAACTAGAAGTACAACATAAGGAAAACAGCCAGATTGGGTTTCAGTCCAGTTACCATTTTGTTACCTTGGTCATACAAAGCCTCTCCAATCCTGTATTCTAGTTCACTTCTTTCTCTGCCTATGGCTTACTGAAAGGGTCTTTGATGCAGGAACTGGAGAAGGCCTCATCCTCATGTCCTTTTGCTAGGTCAGCTCGGTTATTCGGTTTGGCATTTAATCCTGTTCGGCTCTGGTATGTTGTTTGTCACTTCCAGATTATAGGTGTAGCAAATATTTTCCTAATGCAATAATCACTAACTTGACATTCTATTGCTGGGCTAATACAGCTCGACTCTGTTGGATTCCTCCATTTTGAATGTCTTGTTGAAGCCACAGGGTCCCAGTTTCACCCCTGACTTGCTGTCATTCTAAAGTATTCCTTTTAAGCATGCTCTTTCTAAATGTCAGGGCATTACATGCATTTGAAATCTTCTGTTTCTTTCATAACAGCAAAGTTTTAAAACCTTAGTATCTACTTCCATATGAACCTTGCGGTTAGCTATCTCCTGAGCAGTTGTTAGTTTTCCCACTTAATCCCTCAGTTAATAAAAGAAAATAAGAGACACTTGCTTCCAGAATCTCTTCTAGAAATTTGAAACATTACACGCAGACCTTGTACCATTCGTTTTGAAGTGAACTCAGGTGGAAGAATGGAGCTGGTCTAACGATTTTGAGGCGGCAGAAACACCTGCAGTGACAGATAATTACAACCATTGCTGGGTCTCTTACTGTGTTTCCTGTTTGGTAGCTGCTTTTAGGATGAATCATATTTGTTTTCACCATGACAACACTTCATTACCTCTTCTTTGACTGAACTTTTTAATACTTATATGGACCTTTGGCTAGCTTGGTTCTTTCCCCGCTAGCCTAGGTTCATCTCCTTGAATTGCTGGCAGTGAAACATTTTCTTCATGGTGGAATAGAAATAAAGGCACACATACACACCAGTCTCCAATATCTCCCTTGTCACTGCTTTAAGACAACTCTCCTTGCTTCATGGCCTACTCAGCCTTGCCTTTTCTTGCGAACTCAGCAGCTCTGTATATGAACCAAATTCACTCATCCAAAGCCAATTCAAGCCCCACTTCCCTGAGGATTCACAATTCTCACTTAATTACAAAAGAAATAGACTATAGTTCCAGAAAGAAACATTGGGTCAGGTGCTGGTGGCTCACACTTGCAAAAATTAGCTGTTCCGGAAGTTGAGATCTAAGGATTGTGGCTCAAAGCCAGCCCAGGCAGAAAAGTCTGAGACTCTTTTTTTTT
>NW_012267254.1:1694007-1705077 GCF_000151885.1 Dipodomys ordii | reverse complement strand
TATGTTAGAAACAATCGCATGAAAGAAAAAACATTTGAATACTTATCTTGGGGTTAGAATGCACTAAAAATAGATGTTCAACATTTTCTTTTTCTATGCTTGTAGACTGCTTCTCTGTACAGATGATCTCCAACTTGAGACAGCTTGTTTTGTTTATTTTGCTAGTTGTAGGGCTTGCACTCTGGGCCTGGGCGCTGTCCCTGAGTTCTTCAGCTCAAGGCTGAGGAATCGAACCCAGGGCTTCAAGCATGCTAGGCAAGTACTCTACCAGTGAACCACATTCCCTGCCCAGATATTTTGGTTTTATGGTGATACAAATTCAATATACAGTCAACAGAAGCTACAGCCCACGTTTTGATCTTTTCTAGACAAGTACGTGTGGTATGATACTTTGGAGCTGCAGCTAAGTCAGCCACAATCACCAGAATAAACAACCAAAACCATGGTATTCTGTGGGGCTCAGCTATGATGTCTCTAATGTATTCAATGCATTTTCATCTGATGATATTTTCAAGGTCAAGGACCATGTGTATGCTGATGAAGGCCCACTCCACTTGTCCTGTACTATCTTCCAAGGTTATCCTTACAAGATCTCCAGATAGGTTGGATTCTAACAAGTACAGCAAGATGCATCTTTAAAAATGTTAAGGCAGGGGCTGGGAAGGTAGCTCAGCGGTAGAGTGCATGCCTTGCATGCATGAGGCCCTGGGTTCGATTCCTCAGCACCACATAAGCAAAAAGAAAAAAGCTGGAAGTGGCGCTGTGGCTCAAGTGGTAGAGCGCTAGCCTTGAGCTGAAGAGCTGAGGGACAGCGCCCAGGCCCAGAGTTCAGGCTCCATGACCGGCAAAAAAAAAAAAAAAATGTTAAGGCAGGTAACATCATGTTTTACTTTAAAAAATGATGCATATTAACAAGGCAATTCAAATTGAGGTACACACTGAGGGATGCTACTGCTAAATGTTTTGGTAAACATCCTTTGTACAGATATGTATTTTTAACATAAATCAAATCACATTTCATATCTTAAAAAAACGTTAAGGCACCACTTGAATGTTGTAAAGCTGCCTGTGAAAGTTCTTGCCCCATTTATAGCAAATGAGAAAGCAGCAGCAACATCTGGTAAACGTATGCAGAAGAAATTCTGCATAACACCACTTGTACAGAGTACTAAAATAGTCCAACTCTTAGAACCAAGGGGAGACTCAGTCTAGTGGAGGAATATGAGCTACTTATCAATGGGCTCCAGTCTCAATTTTGCAAGATCCAGAGATCTACTCTAAATAGTGTTGACAATACTGTACACTTTAAAAGTAGCTAAGAATCTGGGCGCTGGTGGCTCATGCCTCTAATCCTAGCTATTCAGGAGGCTGAGATCTGAGGATGCCAGCCAGACTGGGCAGGAAAGTCCATGAGATTCTTATCTGCAATTAACCACTAGAAAACTGGAAGTGGATCTGTGACTCAAAGTAGTAGAGTGCTAGTCTCAGCACAAAAGCTCTGGGACAGCACCCAGGACCTGAATTCATGCCCCAGGCCAAAAAAAAAAAAAGTAGTTAAGGGCATAGATCTCTTGTTGAATGTGCTTACAAAAAACATTTAAAAAATAAAAAGATTGGGGCTGGGAAGGTGGTTCAGTGGTAGAGCACTTGCCTTGCATGCCTGAGGCCCTGGGATCGATTCCTCAGCACCACATAAGCAAAAAGAAAAAAGCTGGAAGTGGCGCTGTGGCTCAAGTGGTAGAGCGCTAGCCTTGAGCTGAAGAGCTGAGGGACAGCGCCCAGGCCCAGAGTTCAGGCCCCACGACCCGACCCCCCCCCCAAAAAAAAGATTTAAAAAGGGGCTGGGAAAGTGGTGCTGAGGAATCGAACCCAGGGCCTCAGGCATGCAAGGCAAGCACTCTACCACTGAGCCACCTTCCCAGCCCCTCACATGGATGAATTTTCAAGGGAAATATTTATTGTGATATCTACACCATTAACTACAAACCTACAGAAAAGAGAACTTCAAAGAATTTTTAGTATTTAGAGAAATTATCCCAAAAAAAACTTTTTGTGACAAAACTCAGTGCCTTCTACTCTAACTCAGCTTTCTCACTCAAAGCTGGCAGTCTACCACTTAAGTCATACCTCCACTTCTGCCTTTTTTATGGTTAATGGGAGGTAAGAGTCTCACAGACTTTTCTTCCCTGGCTGGCTTCAAGCTGCAATCCTCAGATCTCAGCCTCCTGAGTAGCTAGGATTACAAGTGTGAGCCACTGATACCCAGTTCCAAAAACCATTTTTATAAATGCTTGAAAATTTTCAAAATGGAAATATAGCCTTTTTCTGGTACTATGTAATTAACATAAAACATGTTATAAAAATATACAAAACAAAGTCTCCTTCATAATCTCATCCTCCTAGAAATAACATTGTCAATGACTGGGCATATATTCTTTCAGATTTTACAAATGGCCACCCAAGCGTATAAAGTTATTTTATATAAGTGATAATTTTATGCATTCTTACATAACAGTTTTCCTCTATTCACTGACAAATATGTTTTAAGCTTTCTCTATGTCAGTATATAAACATCTATTATTCTATGAAATAATCGATGATTGTAAATGCCTGCCTGGCATACCATTTTATCAACACTCATAATTTAATCAGTTCTCACTTTTAGGTCATTTTCAGTTTTTTATTATAACAATATTAAAGAGGGCATAGACTCAAACAGAACAAAGATATAGCAGTACATTGATAATGTAATTAAGACAACCCCCCTCCCAAGCATTGGCTGTATCTTTTAAAAACATCTTCCATTTATTTATTTATTTATTTAAATATTAATGTACTTGGGCTTAAACTCAGAGCCCTGGGCTTGCTAGATTCTCTTTAACTAAAATAAAGATTCTCTTTATTTTAGTTACATCCATTAAATAAAAAACTCAAAACTCTAAAACTGTATGTACATATCAAAGTCCTAAAAAGTAATATTGAACACTTATATAAGGAAATTTGAGAAGTTACATATTATTATGTTTATTATGGGTACTTTTTTATCTTTTTAAATTTATTATTGTTATATCTCTTTTTTTGCCAGTCTTGGGGCTTGAACTCTGGACCTGGGTACTAACCCTGAGCTCTTTTTTGCTCAAGGTGAGTGCTCTACCACTTGAGCCACAGTGCCACTTCTGGCTTTTCTGTGATGAATTGGAAATAAGAGTCTCAGATTTTCCTGCCCAGGCTCACTTTGAACCTTGATCCTTAGGTCTCAGCCTCCTGTGTAGCTAGGATTACAGGTGTGAGCTACTGGTGCCCAGCTAATATATCTTTATATATACTTAATTTCCTCAAGCCAGCACCAGTGGTTTGCATCTATAATCCTAGCTTCTTAGAAGGCTAAGATCTGAGGATCAGTGCAAAGGCAACTCAGGCAATCAAATTTGAGAGGCGCTTATTTCTAATTAACCAGATAAAAAATGCTGGAAGTTGAAGTGTGGCTCAAATGGTAGAGCCTCCAGTCTTGGGTGCAAAAGCTAAGCAAGAGCTCAAGGCTTTCAGTTCAAGCACTACTACTAAGGAATGAATCAACAAACACACATGAACACACACACACACACACCACACACACAAACTTTCATTTTACTTTTTTTTTGAGATACGGTCACTATATAGCTCAACTTACTGTTTACCCTAGGGTTGACCTTGAACTCTAAATTTTCTTATTTTAGCCTCTACAGTCCTGGGATTTATGGACATATTCTACTACAGTCAGTTCTTAGTATATTTGAAAATGCAGTTTTTCATGATGAAGCCTTTAACAACATTTTCCTGCTAACAGTGAGTCTCAATATTGTTGCCCTTCTAATCCTACTTTTTTTGTCAATCCTAGGGCTTGAACTCAGGAGCCTGGGCACTGTCCCTGAGCTTATTTTGTTCAAGGCTAACATTCTACCACTTGAACCACAGCGCCACTTCTGGTTTTTTCTGTTCATGTGGTACTGAGGAATTGAACCCAGGGCTTTATGCATGCTATGCAAGCATTCTACCACTAAGCCACATTCCCAGCCCCTCCTAATACTTCTAACAATATACTTTTGTTGAAATCTCTTCTAAAGTAAAAACCTGAAAAAATGACATCTTAAAAACCTTCTAAGATTGAGTGCCAGTAGCTCACGCCTGTACTCCTAGCTACTCAGAAGACTATGATCTGGAGGATCATGGTTTGAAGTCAGCCCAATCAGAAAACATCTATGAAACCTCATCTCCAAAATAAACAACAAAATCCAGGGCTGGTGGTATGTCTCAAGTGGTAGCATGCCAGCCCAAAGCAAATCTGAACAGAGTTCAAACCCCAATTATTGCCAAGAAAAAAAAAATCTAGAGAAAAAAAAACTTCAAAAATACAATCTCAATTTATTATGGCAAGTTAGCTCAGGTGAACTTAATGAAAAACAAAATTTCACACACACACTAGAAACCACACATTTAGTAGACAGAGGAAGTAGACACCATTTAGTAGACAGAGGAAGTTAAAAATATCATTTCGTCAACATAGACTAAGTTCTTCTTACTTATACTAAGAAAAATAGCCCAATGTGGTGGCTAATGCCATAATACCAGCATTAGGGAGGCCGAGTCAGAAGAATCTTGAGCCTGAGGGACAACTGGGGCTACATAGTAAAACTTTGTCTCAAAAGAAAAAAAACAGCTTGGCTGGGGATGTAGCTCAGTGCTAGGGCATTTAAGTAGGTAAGGCGGGGTCCCAGGTTCTTCTATTCCCAGCATTGCAAAAAGCATCATTTGAAAATGGTTCCCTTTTGTCTAAAATCGAAAAGATGATCTTGCCAGTGAATAATGACTGCTGAAGCCAGATACCAGTGGCTCACACCTATAATCCTAGCTATTTAGGAGGCTGAGATCTGAGGATCACAGTTCAAAGCCAACCCAGGCAGGAAAGTCCAGGAGATTCTTATCTCCAGTAAACCACCAGAAAACCAGAGGTGGTGCTGTGGCTGAAGTGGTACAGTGCTGGGGTTGGGAAGGTGGCTCAGTGGTAGAGCGCTTGCCTTGTATGCTGGAGGCCCTGGGTTCGATTCCTCAGCACCACATAAGCAAAAAGAAAAAAGCCGGAAGTGGCGCTGTGACTAAAGTGGTAGCGTGCTAGCCTTGAGCTGAAGAGCTGAGGGACAGCGCCCAGGCCCAGAGTTCAGGCCCCATGACCGGACCCAAAAAAAAAACAAAGGAGGAGGCTACAATGCTTGATAAGAAATGTACTCATTATCTTGCCCATGTAATTGTAACCCCTCTGTACAGTATTTTCACAATAAAAAATAAATTTAAAAAAAAAGAAAAAGAAAATGGAAACCTGTTAGAGATGCTTTTTGGGGAAAGGAGAGGAGCAGGAAGTGTGATAGATTAAGATCAGTTGGAAAACAGTGTAAACATGAGGAAAAGAGATGTAACCATGAGATCCTCCCCTTTATAACTAAAAGCTTTAAAAACATGGAGAGGAAACAATGAGATGGCCAGGCAAGCACTTCAGATGAGGTCAAGGCAAAAGCAAGGGCCTAGAAAGAAGGTAGGACTTAAGATTCAGGTAGGTACTGAGGCTTGAATTTAGGACCTTGCTTGGCTTTTTCTGCTCATTACTGGTGCCCTACCACTTGAGGCACACCTTCACTTCCAGCTTTTTGGTTAATTGGAGTTAAGAGTCTCAAGAATTTGTCTACCTGGGCAGAAACGGTGATCCTCAGATCTCAGCTTCCTGTGTTCACTAAGATTATAACTGTGATCCACCAGCATCCAGTTTAGATATTTCTTTTTTGAATCAATATATCATCCAACAGGCTTTAGTTGTGGATTTATATAGGAAGCAGTTAGATAATAGTGACTCATTTAGGGCTCAAACAGATACAGGGATTGTGTTCAATGCCAAACTGTCATTATACTGAAGGGTTTGAGAGGATGATGTGGTCATTGAATTTTAAAAAAGAATGGAAGTCAACCTGACAGTCATGTGATGGATGGTTCTAGGGAGAAAAGAATCCAAGCTAAAGGAAAAGGGAGAGAAGAAGCACAGCCAGAGCATGAGGAGACAATTTAGAAGACAATTTCGAAGTAAATAAAAAAGAGTACACCAAGGAATATGGAGAGTCAATAGTAAATAGAAGTGACAAGAGAATAGAGGTAAGAATCATTCATCACCAGAACCACCACCCTGGATACATGGACAATACTGAATAAATGTTTGTTCAATTGAAATAATTAACTAAAGTATTTCAAACCAACATAATCAAAACAATGAAAAAGAAGAGGAGGGAAGTGGCTTAAGGAGAAAGGTTCATAATAAATAAACAAAACTGCATTGTCCATCTTCACTATTATAAGCATCTGTCTTTTTTTTTTTTGTCGTGGGGCTTGAACTCTGGGCTTGGGCGCTGTCCTTGTGCTCTTCAGCTCAAGGCAAGCGCTCTAGCACTTGAGCCACAGCACCACTTCCAGTTTTCTAGCTGTTTATTGGAGTTAAGAGTCTCATGAACTTTCCTGCCCGGGCTGGCTTTGAACCACGATCCTCAGATCTCAGCCTCCTGAGCAGCTAGGATTACAGGCTTGAGCCACCGGCGCCCGGCTGTAAGCATCTGTCTTATTTCCACAAGCAGAAATGCTGGATCTTGAGACATATGCATTTTATACATGTCATATTCCAATTTAATTCAGCACAAGGAAAATAATTGGTTAAATACAGGCTTTGCTACTACGTAAATACATTGAAGAGAACTAAATGTAAACCAAAGATTAAATCTTCAAATGCCCTCGATCTCAACATGCTTTTTTTTCCCCTGAAGTACTGAGGCTCTTGTGCTTATGAGGCAGGGACTTTACCACTTGAGCCATTCGTCAGTTGTTTGTGCATTTTTTTTAAATAATAAACTATGTTGGCCCGCACCAATACCCTATTTATCCTTCTCACAGTTGTGATGATAGGCACAAATCGCCATGCTTAGCTTTTTTGTTGGCTGAGATAGGGGTCTCACACACTTTTGAGGGGGGTGGCCTGGGATCACTTCAAACAGTAGTCTTCTTGTTTTTGTTTTGTTTTTTGGGTCCGGTCGTGGGGCCTGAACACTGGGCCTGGGCGCTGTCCCTCAGCTCTTCAGCTCAAGGCGAGCGCTCTACCACTTGAGCCACAGTGCCACTTCCGGCTTTTTTCTTTTATGGTGCTGAGGAATCGAACCCAGGGCCTCAAGCTTGCAAGGCAAGCGCTCTACCACTGAGCCACCTTCCCAGCGCAGTCTGAGACTCTTATTTCCAATAAAAATACTCAGAAAGACCAGCAGTGGTGCTGTGGCTCAGGTGGTAGAGCACTAGTCTTGAGCACAAAGTGGCTCAGGGGCAGTGCCCACATCCTGAGTTCAAGTGCCAGGATGAGCAAAAGAAAATTGAAATATCAGAAGTATATTCAAACTAGTAAAATGGTCACTTGTGGGACTTGAGTACACAGGGTTATCGTCTTCAATGGTATACTTTGTTAGAGGTTTCAGTTTTTGAAGTTGGTTAACCTCTGAGGAACTCAGAGTTTTAACTGAACACAATGTTCAAATTCTGATGAAACTTGGGTCTCCATTTTCTTTGACGTTTTAACGTAATTTATTTTCTTTACAATGTGTTATCACATACATACACGTGCATGCACTTGCACGTGCACACTCACACACAGAGGATTTAATAAATGGGTAGAGAAACAAGAGGGAGACCCTCCCAGAGGTTTTTAACAAAGTTAAAGTAGATTACATTTATGTGCTTTTCAGTTATTATACAATATACAGACATGATCCACTGAATGATTTATGCTCCCCCAAATGGTTAAACAATGACTATGAAAGACTAGACATAAAAGCTTCTAGAAGCAGAATTGCTGCTTGCAGAAAACAACTTCAGGCATCCATTTGTGTTTACATTTATTCCTTGAGAATGCTACAGTAGCAGGGTTTAAGTTCATTCTGTAAAAAGATCTGAAAGTTGATTTACAAGAGACTCAATGCATTGTGCTTTCAGATAAAAATCCTAAGTCAAAAGAGCAGTTGCTATGACAAAACAGTTAAAACTGCGCATATATATATATATGTATGTATATATATATATATATATATTATATATTTGTATGTTAGAGATTGGAAGAAGCTATAAAGAAATGTAAATAGTTGTGCTTAAGGGACTTTTTTGGTAAAGTTGTTTTAATAAATAAAACCTTAAAAAATGTATCAGTGACTGATATAAAATAGACACAGGTATCAAGGGGTTTCCAAACTTGGCTTAGAGTTTAAGGTGAAAAATTATCTCCACACAAACCACCTGGCATCTGATCCTCCAAATCTGGGCATGTCACTTAAGAGGCAGGCAGACAAAGAGCTTGAAAGAAAAGTTAGTGATTTCCCCCCATTAACGTAAAGCATTAACCAGAGGTAAAGCCAGGCGAAGCCAACAATTTAACAAATGCCTGCCTTCCTTTAGAACTCTTAGACCAAACAGAGCCATCAGCCTACTTTTGTAAGATATATATATATATATAAATATATATTTATATATATGCTTTGTGTCTGGACTACAACCCTATTTGGTAGTTCACAAGATGAATTAAACATGTCCTGTTTTTTGCGAGACCCTACAATAATCATGATCCCTTAATACCTTATACTTGTGTTTAATTCTCCACACAGTGCCTGTAAAACTCTTATTCTTACAAACACTCTAACAACTGTTTGTAACCATAGAGGGCAAGGTATAAATTTACATAGTAGCATTGATCATAGCTAGCAAATAAATACAATTTTATTTTTAAGCTAGTCAGTTTGTTCATTTAGGCCTTTAATGTTGAAGGACATATGGACCTTATCAATTAAAGTGAATTTAGAAGAGAAGATGAGAAAATAACAAATGTTTTCATTAAAGTCTTTGCACAATAGATACAGAACTTAAGACTCTCTTCAAATAATTTCTCTATCATTTAGAATCATCTTTACTGTCTGTAACATAAAGTGCTGGAATCCTGCAAATAAAATTACTGAGTAATTATATATATATATATATATATATATATATATATTACACATTTTCAATTATTTGAAATCATTCAACAGTTTGTAGTGTTAATGGAGTGAAATAGGGATAAAAGGCAGTCCACATTCAATATATTTTCAATATAAATTTACTCCGGAAGTCAGTTTAAATCTTCTCTCATGTCCGTAGTATAGCCATTGTGATAAGACCTGATTGAAGAATAAAAAGGCAATAGTTAAAGACATGGCATTTTACAAAATCTTTCCTTCTACAAGAAATTATTTGGACCTCAACAAGCAAATGAAATATAGCACCATAGGCAGGCACTCGATGAAGAACTCAAGTCAGTTTGAATTTAGTTGATATTATACAGAAGAAATTTACAGCAATAGGCACTCACTGGATAGATTTAATTAAATCACTAATGTCTAGTCATAGCTAATTTCACCATCCAATAACTCCTACTTTATCCAGCCATATTGGCTATAACAATAGCAAACATACCATTTTCAAGGGATGGTAAATCAGCTGACTCCAGGAACAGAAATATTAAGAACCTGATACATTAGGACTTTAGGGGTACAAAGACACACTGGTTTGCTTGAGAGATTCCACATAGGAAGCCACAAACATGACAGGCAGGTTGGCACAGAGGAAGTGAGGCCAAAGGATGGAGAGTTAGAGGCCAGCCTGGCTACATAAGACAGACCCTGTCTGAAAAAAATCCATAAGCAGTTGTGGACATGCTCAATCCTAAATGAATGGTAAGTAAGGAACTAAGTGACATTTGTGTTTTTCCCAGTCCTAGGGCTTGAACTCAAGGCCTGGGTGCTGCTATTCCTAAGTATTTATTTACTCAAGGCTACTACTCTGCCACTTAAACTACAGCTCCATTTCCGGCTTTTTGATGATTAATTGAAGATGAGTGTTTCTAGGCTCTCTTGCTCAGGTTAGCTTTAAACTTCAATCCTCAGATCTCAGCCTCCTCACTAGCTAGGATTAGAGGTGTGAGCAACAGGTACCTAGAACATTTTTTAATTACAAGGCTAGAATGAAGTGCAGTAGTAGAGCACTTGCCTAGCATGCATGAAGCCCTAGGTCCCATCCCAGCACCAGACAAAAAAAAATAACAGGGAGTTGTTGGGAAGGTGGCTCAGTGGTAGAGTGCTTTCCTAGCATGCATGAGACCCTGGGTGCCGTTCCTCAGCACCACATAAGCAGAAAAAGCCAGAAGTGGCACTGTGGCTCCAGTGGTAGAGTACTAGCCTTGAGCTGAAGAGCTGAGGGACAGCAACCAGGCCCACAGTTCAGGCTCCACAACTGACAAAAAAAAAAGTACAGGGAAGGGAAATTATCAGGAGGACGGGGCTGTAAGAAAGAGTGTTCTCAAAGATAAAAGCTGAAGCCAAGCGCCAATGGCTCATGCCTATAATACTAGCCACTGAGGAGACTGAGACCTGAGAATCGTGGCTCAAAGCCAGCCCATACAGGAAAGCCCATGAGACTCTTATCTCCAATAAACCACAAACAGAAAACCAGAAGTGGAGCTATGACTCAAAGTGGTGGAGCACTAACCAGCCTTGAGCGAAAGAGCTCAGGGCCAGTGCCTAGGCCCTGAGTTCAAGCCCCACGTGAGTTCAAGCCCCATAACCAAAACACACACACACAGACAGATAAAAGCTGAGATAAGCCTTAAAAGACAGAACATGGGGTGGGAGAGGGAGATTGTCCTGTAGGTAGAAACTAGTGGAGTGGTAGGGAGGGTGAAGGAGATTGAAATAGATTTGCAATTCACTGTATTTGATGTCGGTATAATTTGGAGGGGAAGGGGAAAAACAGTCGTTTAAATAGGGATACAGGTGGACCTATTGCAACAATGAGATGTACAAGTCATTATATCAAAAACGAACTTTACAACTTGGGTGGGGGGGGCAAGGGGAGGATGGGAAGGGATGGGAAGGGGAAACAAAGGAGGAGGCTACAATGCTTGATAAGAAATGTACTCATTATCTTGCCCATGTAATT
>NW_012267254.1:1685332-1687497 GCF_000151885.1 Dipodomys ordii | reverse complement strand
TTTCCTTTTGCTTATGTGGTGCTGAGGAATCGAACCCAGGGCCTCATGCATGCAAGGCAAGCGCTCTACCACTGAGCCACCTTCCCAGCCCCAACAGTAGTCTTCTTGATCTCCACCTAAGTAGCTAGGATTATAGTTATAAGCCACTGAGCCTGATGTTGAAGAAGCTTTTGAAGCAATCCTTAATCTGTTTCTCTTTTTGCCAATAATGGTGTTTGGCCTTGTGCTTGACAGGAAGATGTTCTACTACTTGAGCCATGCCCTCAAATCCTTTTTGCTTTCATTATTTATCAAGTAGGATGTCACGTTTATTCCCAGGCTAGCTACAAACCTGTTTATGCTTCTCAAGTAGCTGAGTTAACAGGTTCTTGTCTTGCCCAGCATTTTACTGGTTGACAGGAAGTCATTCAAGCTTTGCTTGGTCTGGATCTCATCCTCCCAAGAAGCTAGACATAAGTCACCATGCCTAGCTCGTGTGTGTTATTTTGTTTTTGGGTCTGGGGTGTGTGTGTGCTATTTTGTTTTGTTTGTGTGTGTTATTTTGTTTTGTTTTTGGGTCTGGTCGTGGGGCCTGAACTCTGTGTGTGTGTGTGTGTGTTATTTTGTTTTGCTTGTGTGTGTTATTTTGTTTTGTTTTTGGGTCTGGTCGTGGGGCCTGAACTCTGGGCCTGGGCGCTGTCCCTCGGCTCTTCAGCTCAAGGCTAGTGCTCTACCACTTGAGCCCACAGCGCCACTTCCGGCTTTTTTTCTTTTTGCTTATGTGGTGCTGAGGAATCGAACCCAGCGCCTCAGGCATGCAAGGCAAGCGCTCTACCACTGAGCCACCTTCCCAGCCCTATTTGTATTATTTTGAACTCAGCACCTCATGCTTGCTAGCTTTCATCTGTTTTCCAGAAAAGACCCCCCCCCATAAAACCCTACATACATCCCAAACCATCTTGAAAACCCTTACCTAAGATGTAAGCAGCTACTAATTTTTGATTCACACTTAAGTGGAGGTAGAGAGGCACAAGCGATTCCATATCCCCCAGCGTAGGCAGCATCAGAGCTGCAATGCACACCACTCCCAGGAAGACAGTCAGTAAACTAGGGCCTGACGACACACTTCTGCTTTCTGTAAAGAAACAAGAAAAAAAATCCCTGAGTTCGCTTCTGAAAACAATTGCAGGTGAAAATTCCTTCATAAACATTGGCTGCCACTCACCAGGACTGTTTTGTATGGGTAGGGGAGAGGAGGAGATTTGTGTTTGGGTTAACTTCTCTCATTCTCTCCACCGGTTATTCCCATTCCACGGGGTTTTTGTTGTTGTTGTTTTTTGTTTTTTCGTGGGGCCTGAACTCTGGGTCTGGGCACTGTCCCTCAGCTCTTCAGCTCAAGACTAGCGCTCTACCACTTGAGCCACAGCACCACTTCCAGCTTTTTCTGTTTATGTGGTGCTGAGGAATTGAACCCAGAGGCTCATGCATGCAAGGCAAGTGCTCAACCACTGAGCCGCCTTTCCAGCCCTCAGTGGGGATTTTTGTGTTGCACTTTCTGAAGCCTTATCACTTCATTCTGAGTCATTACACGAAGTTATAATGAAATTGCACTGGGACATAGTGAGTCCTTGCTGAAAAGAAGAACTCTCCCCTCTCTCCCCTACATACATCTTATACTAGGTAAGAGCAACTAGTCAAGCATGTATCTTTGATAAATGTATATTTCTAAATTATATGCCTAAACTCTGTGCTAGTAGTGTGTGTGTGTGTGTGTGTGTGTGTGTGTGTGTGTGTGTGCGCGCGCGCGCGCACGCGCTAGTCCTGGGGCTTGAACTCAGGTCCTGAGGCACTGTCACTTAGTTTTTTTTGCTCAAGGTTAGCTCTCTACATTTTGATACACAGCTCCACTTCCAGATCTTTTTTTCTTTTCTCTTTTTTGTTCCCTAACTGGACATAAGAGTCTCACACTCAGGGCTTCTTTAGATTCCAGCTTGCCCATCCCTTTGCACACTCTGGTCTGTCATTATTTACTTTATTTTTTGATTAACAGGTATTACTTATACACACACAAAAAAAGAGTCTCACACTCAGGCTGGGAAGGTGGCTCAGTGGTAGAGCGCTTGCCTTACATGCCTGAGGCCCTGGGTTCGATTCCTCAGCACCACATAAGCAGAAAAAGCCAGAAG
>NW_012267254.1:1683995-1684332 GCF_000151885.1 Dipodomys ordii | reverse complement strand
CGATTCCTCAGCACCACATAAGCAAAAAGAAAAAAGCCGGAAGTGGCTCAAGTGGTAGAGCGCTAGCCTTGAGCTGAAGAGCTGAGGGACAGCGCACAGGCCCAGAGTTCAGGCCCTACGACCGGACCCCCAAAAAGAGTCTCACAGTCTTTCCTACCCCAACTAGCTTTGAATTGTGATCATCAAAGCTCAGCCTTCTGAATACCCAGGATTACAAGTGTAAGCCACTAACACTCAGCATGTGTTAGTATTCTTTTTAAAAACTGTTTTTATTTAAGCCAGATGCCAGTGGCTCACACCTATAATCCAAGCTACTCAGGAGGCTGAGATCTGAGAA
>NW_012267254.1:1675587-1683887 GCF_000151885.1 Dipodomys ordii | reverse complement strand
AAAAAGCCGGAAGTGGCACTGTGGCTCAAGTGGTAGAGCGCTAGCCTTGAGCTGAAGAGCTGAGGGACAGCGCCCAGGCTCAGAGTTCAGGCCCCACAACTGGACCCAAAAACAAAACAAAACAAAACAAAAGACAATGGTATTTCTTTCTAAATATCTGTCTAAAGTAATATTCCCTAATTAGGAATATAGGAAATAGTTTGTTCCTACATACATACTGTATCATGTCGTTCAAGTAACAAAACTCACCACTTAAACTGATTTATATATACATTCACATAAAATATGCAACTGAATAAGTAATCCAGTCTGACCAAAGTGCCAGAAGACTAACAGTAGACTTTTGTATTTTTTTCTAAAGAGAAAAAGTATATAAGGCAATGTGATTTTTAGAAGTTTTCTACAAGTCTGTTTAATGTGCTTCTTTCTTCCTAGGGAATGTAAAACAATTAGGTCAAGGGTAATACTTTTTGTTTGGAAAGACTATGCCAAAGAAATGTGCCAAACATCATCTTATGGCTTTGAAATAATGAAATTGTATCCATAAGAGCTCTGCTTCTCATTGTCACAGAAGAATTAAACCAATATAATTTACTTGATAGTTTAAATTAAGGGATGGTCAAAGGATCCATCTGGTCACCACCAGTTCTAAAGAGAAAATTAAATATGAACAACTTGAACCAATAGCCATTTATCTGATATTCCTAAAATGAAATTAAGTGGAAGCACCTGTATAATCTTTTCTAGATAACTACTAACATACTTGCTTCCTGTTTATGTAGCATAACTTGCAGGCCTATTACCTGAATCATCGCAGGTGAACTTGTATTAACATTGTTCTTACACTATAGTATTATTAGCTTCTCAACTGTCATTTTAAGAGCAGGAATGTTCCAAAGAAAACTAAAGTCACTATTACTGAGAGCTGGAGGAATTGAAAGGATAAGTCAAAACTTGACTTTATGAACATCTCGGCCTCAACTTAAAACCCCCAGGAGGAAATGGATATTCAAAGAAATACGGTACATACAGCGAGAAGCATCTGGTTGGCCTGTTTTGAAATATTCCAGAAATGTCTTAGCTTTTGATAGAAACATTTTAGAAAGATTATACCCACCTATGTGGGAGTAACTTGTAAGGAAGATCTTTTTCAAGTTAAAACACAAAATATTCATACACTGCCAAGTACGTGAGCAGGAAGTGATTTGGACTTACATATCCACACAGCACTGAGGTTTAACTGCACCTGCAGCATCCACAACAACATACTTATTCGGAGTAGTACACAAAACTGCAAGAGAAAATCACAATGGCCTTTAATGAGTTTCAATCAATTTATCTTAGAAGGGAAAGATTAGTAGGGACTAGTTAAAAATTCATAAGTTAGACCTGAGAGACTCACCTTTGAACTTTAAGGCAAACTCATAGGGATTGTACAGAGTCAACACTTGCTTATGTGTTGACTGATCATCTGCATAAAATATTAGCTCTGTGGGAAACACAAAAACAGGAAGATTTCCTTCCACTAACTCTGGTTGTCTTTTTTGTTGATGCATTGGCACTGAATCTCCCTTCTGCAGCTTCTGTTTTTACAGTCTCAAGTTTATTTTGGACTTTGTTAGATTCAGTTAAAAAGTCCAAAGCATTTTGGCAATCTAGAAATAGAAGGAGAACGAGAGAAAGAAAATCATAATACTGATTTTCATTAATCCAGCCTCTCCACACACCCAAAAAGCATATAACATGCATTCAAATAGGTCCCCAAATCGCTGAAACATGCCTTTTGACCTTTCCTCCTGGCTGACTTACATAGCTTTTTACCAACTTACACAAAGAAATGCACATGTGCTCCTTTCATAGACTTTCAACCTGTGATAAATTGCATAAATACACAAATACAGAACATAGGAAGACTATATAAATAAATCTTTCTCAAATGAATTATCTCCTTTTGAAGTGATGAAATCAAAGAGACAGCATTCTCTGTAAACTTTTTTTAAAGGAGACTAGTATTATAGTATTGTCCCAACTGAGTCTATGTGAGCTGATTAGAATTCTTAAAAGCTGAAAATTAAAGCACACACTAAGCTTCCCTGATTTATGGGAAAACCCAAGAGAATCCTTTTTACTCTCATCAACAATGTATTTTTTTTTCCACTGACAGTCGGGAACAGCTTCTGAAATCTTGAAAGGAACCCAAGTGGCCATACTTGCTCAGCACTCAAATTTGAGTTTCCTATGAATATCCAAAGTCAATAAGTGCACGTGGTTCCTTCCCTCCTATGTCAAGTACACAAGCCTCGTGAGTGCTATTTTCTTCCCACTCCTGAGGCCTATCTGAATTCCTTCTGCGGTTCTTGAATACATAGTTGGTAAAAATCTGACTTGCTGGGCATGGAGGCACATGCCTATAATCCCAGTACTTGGGAGGATAAGGCTGGAGGCAGTGAATTTGAGGGCAACTTGGGCTGTATAGTGAGAGCCTGTTTTTAAAAAAGAATACACATATAAGTGTGGGGAGGAAGGAACACAGACCAAGGTCTGTGTTTGCAGATGCAAAGGCCATGAGATATGAAGGGAAAAGGGAAGGTACTGACTTCATAAGCTGTCTCATATAATCATTCAACTTTATATATACAGATAGTTCTAAGCATGAATGTAGTTCATAATAATGTTGGGTTTCTAGGTTTTTCTGACTAGTGATAGAGCCTGATATCTAAGGTTTCTATAATTTGTAATAGAATAGACTGATTAATTGGTTCTTTTTCCCCCTTGTGGTACTGGTGCTTTAACTGAAGGCCTTATGCCAAGTGCCCTACCACTTGAGCCAGGCCCCAGACTGCAATCCTCTACCAAAGACTACAGATTTGTACCTCTAAGCTCAGCTTGGTTGCTGAAATACAATCTTGCTAACTTTTTTTTCCCCTGGGCTGGCCTATTCTCCTGTCTCCAACTCTCATGTTGAAATCTGACTAGGAATTTTTTTTTTGTCAGTAGTGGACCCTGAATGCTGTCCCTCAGCTCTTCAGCTCAAGGCTAGCGCTCTATCACCTGAGCCACAGCGCCACTTCCAGCTTTTTCTGCTTATGTGGTGCTTAGGAATCGAACCCAGGGCCTCATGCATGCAAGGAAAGCACTCTAGCCACCTTCCCAGCCCCTGACTAGGATTTTAACTGTGTGCTACCATACCCAACTTTTAAAAAGCCGCTTATATAGCACTTAGTATAGGCTAGCTAGATTCTAAGTCTTTATTATTGTTTCATTATGAACAAACCAGATTGATACCTGCCCAACCAATAAAAAAAGAGTCAGCAGGCCTCCTACCTCCTAGAGCAGTATTATTTCTACTATGCTAGATTGCCTCTTTCCAAAAATTAAAAGAGTATTCTGAAAAGCATTTACCTTTTTTATTTTTTTATTAATTTCCTTTTTCTTATGGTCAGTCATGGGGCTTGAACTCATGGCATTGGTACTATCCCTGACCAATTTTGCTCAAGGCTAGGGCTGCACCACTTTGAGCCACAGCACACTTCTGGTTTTCTAGTGGTTAATTGAAGATAATCCTCACATCTCAGACTCCTGAGTATCTAAGATTATAGGTGTGAGCCACTAGCGCGGGCTGTAGATTCCCTTCTTTTGCTCAAAGCCACATACATTTCTACTTGGATAAAGTAACCTCAGAAGTTACATTCTTAGGAAGCTTGACTATCAGGAAAAGATCTGAGTTTGATATCACTAAATAATATGCAGTCTCACTCTAAAACTATTTTTTTTTTGGTCCAGTCGTGGGGCCTGAACTCTGGGCCTGGGCGCTGTCCCTCAGCTCTTCAGTTCAAGCCTAGCACTCTACCACTTGAGCCACAGCGCCACTTCCGGTTTTTTTCTTTTTGCTTATGTGGTGCTGAGGAATTGAACCCAGGGCCTCAGGCATGCAAGGCAAGTGCTCTACCACTGAGCCACCTTCTCAGCCCCTCACTCTAAAACCATTAAACAGACATTTTATCATGTGATAAAGGGTGGTTTTTCAGATTTAAATGATAGATAATACACATTGATTAAATTGCATAACCATCTATATTTTTTTAAGTTGAATCTAACCTTCCCTGCTTATACTATGGTCAACTCTAAACATATCAAAAACAATGAAAAATGTAGAGAAAATAAGAGTAATGTAAAAACAAAATAAGAGACATAGAAGGCAGAAGGGAAAAATAAAGGCAGGGAAGGAGGGAAAGGATAAAATCCAGCCATAAAAGCACTAGAAGGAGCTGGGCAGCTGGGTGCCATTGGCTCACGCCTGTAATCCTAGCTACTCAGGAGGCTGAGATCTGAAGATCTCGGTTCAAAGCCAGCTCAGGCAGGAAAGTCGGTGAGATTCTTTTTTTTTCTTGGGTCCAGTCGTAGGGCCTGAACTCTGGGCCTGGGCGCTGTCCCTCAGCTCTTCAGCTCAAGGCTAGAGCTCTACCACTAGAGCCACAGCGCCACTTCCAGCTTTTTTTTTCTTTTTTGCTTATGTGGTGCTGAGGAATTGAACCCAGGGCCTCATGCATGCAAGGCAAGCACTCTACCACTGAGCCACCTGCCCAAGATTCTTATCTCCAATAATTCACCAAAAAAACCAGAATTGCGCTGTGGCTCAAGTGGTAGAGCGCTAGCCTTGAGCTGAAGAGCTGATGGACAGTGCCCAGGCCCAAAGTTCAAGCCCCATGACCAACCGAAAAAGAAAAGATAAAAACAAGAGTATGAGATGGTTCACAAATCTGACTATGAAGTCAAAAATAACATGCAGACCAGTGTTAAAACTCTTGGTTCTAACTTTAAGAAGTTATTTGGCCCTGAGCAGAGTAGAAATTTACCAGCTCAGAATAAAGGCTTAGAAGCAATTCTTTGCCTGTGACATTAACACTTTAAAAGTTGAATATATATATTATAATGTGTATATATACATACATTTCTGTGAATCATAATGAAGCCATCTCCTTGTCACCATTAAAAGTGTTTAATCATGTGTGAGCAATCTACTATTTTTTATACCCTTCCTTTTATCACTTCTCTTGGCTATAAGTTGGCTAATAAACTCCAGCCAAGAAAAACTAGGAAAGAATTACATCAGGTCACCAGAGCAGTATTAGGTGACTGCCAATGGATATAATGAACCATAACACTCACCATTAATTTATGGGTTTCTGGGAGCCTGGCACTTTGTCTGTGCTTTAGTCCATATTGCAAAGCAATAAAGCACAAGAACTTGAGAGAGATCATATACTAAACTGGTAAAAATCAGCATATAATTTTTATATTCTAATTGGTTTGCTGTTTTTCAAAAATCAAGTGCCAAGTGAGTATTTTTGCCCCAGTTTTTTTCCTTTGGCAAATGAGGAAAGCAAGCCCAGGATTAAGATACTTACCCAGAACTGCATAGGATATTGAAGGAAGAATTGTTGTCTCTAGACTCATACTTCCTTCTATAGTTCTCATCTGTTGTCTCAATCCAAAATCCCTGCCTCTTTGGTAGTGGTAAAATATACCTCCATCTTTAGATAAAGATCCTGCTTTCCAAGATCAGAATTGTCAGACTTGATAAAAAAAATTCAAGTCACCACCAAGACTGTATTATCTTTTATTGGGGGGCGGCTACTGGAGATTCAACTCAGATCCTCGATTCCTGCTTAGCTTTTGTGCTGAAGGCTGACGCTTTAATCACTTGAGCCAGCCCTCCACTTCCATACATTATCTTGATCTGTTTCCTTTTCAGTTTTATTTTAAAAAGAGGAACAAATTCACTTACTGAGTTGTACTTTGTTTTCCTGATTAGGAAATTGTAACAGTGGCTAATGCTAACTTTTGATGATGACATTAATATCCAAGGTTTGCCTAATTCTTTCTGCCTGGCAGTAAAAAATGTATGCTTTTTTCCACCTTGTCCTGAGGCTTGAACTCAGGGCGTGAGTGCTGTTCCTGAGCTCCTTGCTCAAGGCTACTGCTCTACCACTTTGAGCCATGGCACCACTTCTGGCTTTTTCTGTGATTTAATTAGAGAGAAGAGTCTCACAGACTTTCCTGCCCATCTGGCATTGAACCACAATCCTCAGATCTCAGGCCCATGAGTAGCTAGAATTACAGGTATGAGCCATCAGCACCTCACTTTGTGTGCATTTTTAAAGACCAGTTCAAATTCCCCCTCCACTTACTACTCTGATCTCCAGGGAATGCATCAATTTATATTTTTCATGCACTCCCTCTATGTATCGAATGTTTTCACATTTGCTCTCTGTGGCTTAATTGTGAATCTTTTCATTAGATTTCAGTCCTAATGCCATAATGATTTTTGTGCGTGTTTCTATATCTCCAATTTGGACTTGACACTTAGCAGATACTGAGTTTGTTGGTTATTCTCCAGGTACCAACTAACAACTATCTCCTCTATTGGGGAATATGTTCCCTCCCCCAAACTGAATACACTTCTTGTATAAAGGGAAGACAAGGCCAAACACTGGTGGCTTACACCTATAATCCTAGCTACTCAAGAGGCTGAGATCTGAGGATTACAGTTGGAAGCTAGCAGGGGCAGAGAAGTTCCCTGGAGACTTTTATCTCCAATTAACCATTCAAAAAATGGAAGTGGCACTGTGGCTGAAGTGGTAGCGTGCTAGCCTTTAGCACAAAAAGGTTCGGGGACAGCACCCAGACCCTGAGTTCATGCCCTACACCTGACAAATAAATAAGCAAACAAGCAAATAAATAAATAAAACAGGGAGGACAAAGGGTGGCAAGTGGCTTCACAATATATCTTAGGTGGCTGTGGACATAGGCTAGGGCAAGAGAAGATCAGAGAGAACCAGCACTCCAAGCTACCTCTCCTCTCCCCTTCCCTTGTTTGCTTCTGCTTCCTTCTCCCATCCCCAAACTGGGCCAGCCGCGCTTTGGAACTTGAGGCTCTCAACCTTACAAAGGCAGACAATGCAACTGCAAAGGTGTGATACCAGAAACTGCGTTGGCCTGGTCCCTGTTCAAACCACAGAGAAGCAATCTTAAATACAATTGGAAAGACAACTTGATGTATGCACACCACCTTGTGACCAATTTGCAAACTACTCTCCCACAAAGCAGCAGCATAAACACTGAAACCTTTTTTTTTTTTAATGTTTTCACACAAGGTCTTGCTATGTGACCAAGCTAGGTCTGAAACTTGCCAAACTCTTGCCTCAGCCTCCCCAGTGCTGAGATTCCAGGTATGTACCACCACACCTGGCAACACTGAATTGTTCACATACGGTGCCCCAAATGTGACTGTTTCCTTCACTTGGTATTGAACAGAAGAAGGGAAAAAGTAAGACTCTTAGCTGGGCACTAGTGGCTCACACCTATAATCCTAGCTACTCAGGAGACAGATCTGAGGATGGTAGTTCGAAGACAGCCCAGGCAAGAATATCTGTGAGACTCTTATCTCCAATAAACCACCAGAAACCTGGAAGTGGTGCTGTGGCTCAAGTGGTAGAGTGCTAGCCTTGAGCTAAGCTGAGGGACAGCGCCCAGGCCCAGAGTTCAAGCCCCACAACCAACAAAAGAAATAAATAAGTAAGAGTCTTAGATAAACAGGGGGCTTCTCTAGACTACTATCATAGATTCAAAACTTAGATTATTAAAGAACACAGAAACCACTTTAAAAGTATATTCTCACTTGCTCCCCACATCCTCCACCTGTTTTTCCCCCTCTGTGTTGGAGAAAACATAGGTAGGCTTCAAGAAGGACCAAAAGTGATTCTTGAGGATTCTTGTACCAATATGGTTCAAAATCTGAAAAGTTAATGACTCAAAGTAAAGTCTTCTCCAGAAATGAGGGGGCCATCTATCTGCTTTACCACAGTTTCCCAGGTACTATAAACTACACCCCCCAGGCGCAAACCATTTACTCTGATTAGGATTCCCAGCCCCACCTTCAAGTTAGCCTTTTTTATCTGGCCAGAAGAGCTATCTCTGTCCTCCATACTCAGAATGGTCCTTGCCAAAGGCCAAGTAAATAACAACTCTGTAGCTTGGGTCTTCCTACTGTTAAAACCTCTCTTTAAAAACTCAGCTCTCACTAGGCACAAGTGGCTTACATCTGTAATCCTAGCTACTCTGGAGGCTGAGATCTGAGAATCCTGGTATAAAGGCAGCCCAGGGAGGAAAAGTCCAAGAGACTCTTACCTCCAATTAATCACCAAAAAGCTCAGGGACAGCACTTATGCCCTGAGTTCAAGCCCACACACACACACACACACACACACACACACACACACACACACACATACATACAC
>NW_012267254.1:1665584-1675537 GCF_000151885.1 Dipodomys ordii | reverse complement strand
ACACACACACACACACACACACACACACACACACACACACACACACACACCTCGGCTCCCTTCTTCTTTGATTTTCTATTATTGCTTATTAATCCTTTTAAAATGGCTGGTGTGCTACTAAAGTCAGGGCTTTCACAGCTATTAATGATATGAAGTTGTAGGCTATTCCATGTTCAAGGTGTAAAACTTGAGTAGTATTCTTTTTAAATTTTAAAAACAATGGGGCTGGGAAGGTGGCTCAGTGGTAGAGCGCTTGCCTTGCATGCATGAGGCCCTGGGTTCGATTCCTCAGCACCACATAGGCAAAAAGAAAAAAGCCGGAAGTGGCGCTGTGGCTCAAGTGATAGAGTGCTAGCCTTGAGCTGAAGAGCTGAGGGACAGCGCCCAGGCCCAGAGTTCAGACCCCACAACCGGACCCCCCCAAAAAAACAATAGCCAGGTGCTGTGAACCCCCCCAAAAAAAACAATACCCAGGTGCTGTGGTTTACACTTGTAATCTCAACTTCTTGGGAGCTTGATATAGGAGAATTTCAAGTTCAAGGCCACTATGTACAGTTTGCCAGACCCTTTGAAAAAAATTAGTGCTACAAGCCAGCCACCGGTGGCTCCCGCCTGTAATCCTAGCTACTCAGGAGTCTGAGATCTGAGGATCGCAGTTCAAAGCCAGCTCAAAGCCAGCCAGGGCAGGAAAGTCCGTGAGACTCTTATCTCCAATAAACCACTAGAAAACCAGAAGTGGCACTGCGGTTCAAGTGGTAGAGTGCTCGCCTTGAGCTGAAGAGCACAGGGACAGCACCCAAGCCCAGACTTCAAGTCCCATGACTGACCAAAAAACAAAAATTAGTGCTATAGGCTGGGAATGTAGCTCAGTGGTAGAGTGCTTGCCTAGCATGCATGAAGTCCTAGACTTGATTCTTCAGTACCACATAAACAGAAAAAGCCAGAAGTGGCTCTGTGGCTCAAGTGGTAGAGTGCTAGCCTTGAAAGTGCCCAGGCCCTGAAGCCCCAGGACTGGCAAAACAATTAGTGCTACAGACCTATTCATCTGCATCTACACATCTGTGGGAAGGTGGGAGAAGGGCTCAAATCAGAGGAGAAAGGGTGGGAGAGTGTAGCGGTGGAATGCACTGAAACTATACAACTTGTGGAAGGAGATGGGAGGGAGGGAAGGAAGGGAGGGAATGGGAGAGAATGAGAGAACATATGACACTATGTGAAGGAAAATGTACTTTTTACCTGACGTATGTAAATGTAACCCCACTGTGTATCACCTCTAAAACAACAATAAAATAAATTAGAAAAAAATGAGTGCTACATACCTAATACTAGTGCTCAAGAGGTGAAATCAGGAGGACTGTGAGTTCTAGGCCAGCCTTGGCTAGATGGTGAGACCTGGTATCAAAAACAACAATAATTTTAACTAATTAAAATCATCATAGGGCCGGGCGCTGGTGGCTCACGCCTGTAATCCTAGCTACTCAGGAGGCTGAGATCTGAGGATCACGGTTCAGAGCCAGCCTGGGCAGGAAAGTCCATGAGACTCTTATCTCTAATAAACCACCAGAAAACTGGAAGTGGTGCTGTGTCTCAAGTGGTAGAGCGCTCCCCTTGAGCTGAAGAGCTGAGGGACAGCGCCCAGGCCCAGAGTTCAAGCCCCACGACCGGCAAAAATAAATAAATAAATAAAATAAAATCATCATAGGACTGAGGGCATAGCTTAGTGGCATTGCTTGGGGTCAATCTCTAATACTGCAAAACAAATAAAATGCCCTAGAGAAATACATTTTAAAAAATACTACCCCTATCATATGCTACTTCTAGGATTTCAAACCTTCAGTCATTTCAAGATATAGGTGCAATTCTGAAAATCGCATCTATATTCATTACATGAAATACATATTTTGTACATATGTCAGTCTCAGAAGTTTAAAAAAAATCTCAAACTTGGTCAACATTTATTCAGCTCTTTATATATGTATGTTATATGTGCCAGGCCCCATGCTAGTAGACAACATAAAGATAAAAAGATGACAATGAGATATCACCCTTCCAATACCTCAGCCCAGCAGGATATGAGATGCTGTGTTCAAATGCCAGTAGACACAAAGCACTCTGGGAGCGTGACAGGGTGCCCTATCAAACAGGATTCTGTGACAGGAGCAGAGACAGGGGTAGAGTCCAGGAAGAATTTGTGTTGAGGCATAGAAAGGACACATGCAGTGAGCACTGGCCCTGTCCTTGGTTGGAAATTATCACCATGTATGGAGGAGTGGCAAGAAGGGAGTTGAAAGCACAATGGGAAACAGAACGTGATTTGGAGGTTTCAGCTGGAGTCCCTATGAGGATGGCTCTCAAGGGGGCAGCAGGAGCTACTTCACCTGGGAACTTGTTACAAGTGGCAATTTTTAGTTTTCACGCTAGACCAACTGAATCGGAAATTCTGGGACTGGGGCCCAGCCATCTGTGTTTTTAATGAGCCCTCTTGGTGACTTTCAGGTACAACAGTCTTTGAGAGCTGCTGCTACAGTGTATAACTTCTGAATGGTTTTAAACAGGAAACTACCTGGAGAGATTGGAAGCAGGCATTCTGGCCGTTGACCCAAGCACAACATCTGACCTGAGGCTAGTTACAGTTTATTGTTTATGTATATGTGTGTGTGTGTGTGTGTGTGTGTGTGTGTGTGTGCGTGTGTGTGTATGTATATATATATATATATATATATATGTATATACTATATATAGCATACATTTTATATATATATATATATATATATATATATGATCAATCACTTGGCCCTGGTAAAAAAAAGTCCCTGTGAGACTCTTATCTCCATTTAGCCACTCAAGGAGTTGTGGCTCAAAGTGGTAGAGCACTACCCTTAAACAAAATACCTCAGGGACAGATGAGTTCAAGCCCAACAACCCGGAGTTCAAGCCGTACAACCACCACCAACATCTCTGTTGGATGACTTTGACAATGAAGAGATGATGAAAGCTTAGTCTAAGGGAGATGGAATGGAGAAGAAACAGATCTGAGATGTTTTAGACGTGACCAAAGTTCAGTCAGGTGACTAGAATATAGTTGTACAAAGGTGTCAAGGAAGTGGTTTTATGAAAAACTAAGCATGTGATTTTGCTGAATCAACTGCAAGGGTTGGAAGAAGTAATTCCATGTGGACCCTAGAAAAAGGTCTCCAGCTCCTGGAGAGCAATTTTCTAAGTGTGTCCATATAACCAAGAGCAAAGGATGTCTTGGCTTGCATAGGAGCCTCTTGGTCTGTTTGGTAGTTTCATTTCTCACTATTTATTTGGGGATGTGCTGACAAAAACTAAAGTTTGAACCTTGAAGAGCTAAACAGCAGACAATGGTTCTGGTGGTCTAACCAAGGAACCATCAAAGAGAGATCCTTCTAGAAACCTTATCCTTTTGTTCTAACTTCATGACTAAAAAATCACAGAGCCTGCTTTGCCAGAATGAGTGAAAGAAAGTAGAGTTTATACTATGCCCTGAAGGTCAAGAAAGTCAAGTGGAGCTGTTATTTCTAATTTGGGAGGTATGATTTAGCCGAGGCCATCTTCAATTTCCTGAGGAAGACAGAGGTACAGGTCAACCGGTAGGTCAAATTCATCTAATGAGAATTTTTCAGGATGCAATTCCTATTTCTATAATGACCTTGGATACCTCTTGTTACTGCATGTTCTTTAGTTGTTAGCGATGTCTTAGCTTATTTGACCAAGTTAGTATTTGTCCAAAAATAGTATCCTATCAAAAACTGCACTCCTTTGGGGAATTTGAGAGGTACGGGAACCCTTAGAGATAGAAACAAAAAACTTTATAGTACAGATGAGGAAATAGAAGGCTTCAATGAGTAAATCACTTAAATCTATTTCTTGTAGGGCAAGAGTCTTCCAAATGCTCTAAGGTGGCAAAATAAGATTCACAGGAACACTAGCAATCAAGTTTGTTACCTTTTGGAAAGATTTGATCTCTATTTTCCATCTTAAATATTTTTATAAAAAATAAGAGAAAAAATAGAATATTACATTTAGTAAGGAATGGGGTAGCTTTATTTTTTTTTTTTTGGTTGATCACGGGGCTTGAACTCTGGGCCTAGGCACTTTTCCCTCAGCTCTTCAGGTCAAGGCTATTGCTCTACCACTTGAGCCACCGTGCCACTTCTGGGGTAGCTTTTTATTTTAGGTTTATAGGCTGGAGGCATGACTTGAGGGAAAGTGTCTGCCTGGAAGTGTGAAGCCCTGAGTTCAGATTCCAATATTCCCCTCCCCCCCAAAAATTTACTGAAAATGGAGTTAAATATAAAAGTACTGGGGCTGGGAAGGTGGCTCAGTGGTAAAGTGCTTGCCTTGCATGCATGAGGCCCTGGGTTCAATTCCTCAGCACCACATAAGCAGAGAAAGACTGAAGCGGACGCTATAGCTCAAGTGGTAGAGCACTAGCCTTAAGCTGAAGAGCTGAGGGACAGTGCCAGGCCCAGAGTTCAGGCCCAACAACCGACAAAAATTAATTAATTAATTAAAATAAATTAAATACATATATGTACTCTGGGGAAAACAGTATAAAATTGATGAAAAATATACAGGAATAATTTAAGGAAGAAAAACGTATTGTTTTCTGTACAATTTGTTGTATTTTCTAAAGAAAATAAAGTTCTTTACGTGTGACTATACAAGGTTACTTTAAGCAGGCACCAGTGGCTCACAGCTATAATCCTAGCTACTCAGGAGATTGAGATCTAAGGATTGTGGTTCAAAGTCTGCCTGGGCAGGAAAAGTATGTGAGACTCTTATCTCCAATAAACCACCAGAAAACCAGAAGTGGAACCGTGGCTCAAAAGTTAGAGTGCTTGCCTTGAAATCAAACTGGTTTTAGGGAGAATGCCCAGGCCCTGAGTTCAAGCCCCATAACTAACAAAAAAAAAGGTTACTTTATACTTTCTGTCTTTTATATTTAGTGCCATATTACATATATAGGCATGTATCACAATTACCTTTCACAGATTTGGGAAATTCTAAACTTTCAAATATGTTGGTATTTCAGTAAATGTTGCTTTGAGAGTTCTATAAACCTTTAGAAAGCAGATTAATTTCACATCCTGTTTGGTTATATAGATGTGAACAAAGGAAGACACATTTGGCCCTGTTTCCTGTTTTTCAAATTTCCCACTGCTTTATATCAAATATATGTGTAATCTAAAAGTTGGTGTTCACCCCTTACTCAATTTCCTGAATGTGGTATTTCATAGGCAAAGAGATTTCCCAATACTTACAGGAAGTGTGTGGACAAGATTTTCATCATCAACTGTGTATTAAATCGCATGTGTTGCCTTGCCTGAAAAAGTAGACTTTCCCCTGTGCCTGTTATTCACATTTAAGAACACAATGAGTTGTGAAAGAACAGGACTACTTTTTAGGCAGAATGTGAAGAATCCAAATTGCCAGGTTTTGTGACCTTTTATTTCCCTGAAAGGTCAAAAGACTGGGACTGTTTTCACTTACTATTTGTTCCCTTGTTCCCCAAAGTAAAGTGGTCGATTGTACTGGGGCAGAAATGCTACTTCAATTGAAGAGGACAGATGTCAGTTTATGTCCCCAAAGGGGAAACCACTGAGCCTGAAGGGTTGTTTCAGGAAGGAATATTAAAGCCTTCTTTACTGAGACATCAGCCCCACCTGATTGAGGCCCAGCCTTGCGAGCCCAGTTACCACCCCGGCGGGCTCCGTGTGAAACCGGTCATGTGAGCCTGTTTACAGCCTAGCAGCTGGTGCAACCATCAGAATCCGAGTGGAGGTCCAGGGAAGGAGGGAAGGATACAGGTCATGTTCCCCCTGCGTCCCCCTTTTATTCCAAAAAGGCGATCACTCTCCTCCCCCGCCTCTCACCCCCTCTCTTTCATCTCCCTCCAGGCAAAGTGAGCTGAGCTAAGCTATCCCGGGACTCCTGGCTGCAGCTCCCCCCCCCTCCACCTCGACACACACACACACCCCATTTCCTTCCAGTTGCTCACTCGAGGGGACCGGCTGGGTTGGACAAAGGTTGAGAACAGTGACACCCGGGACAAGAAATCAACCTCCCTCCCACCCCAGCCCTCCTCGCAACGTCCGCCCGAGAGTTGTCCCTGGGAGCCGTGTCCCCGGGGCAACACCGAACTCCGCCAGGCAGACACCGTGACGTTCCGGAGTCTGCCTTCGCCTGGCAAGACCAAAGCACACAACAGCTAGCCGAGCCCGTACTACCGGCCGGGCCATCGCCAGCCAGAGACAGGGCACAAATGACCTCCCTCCCCCTCCCCGTGCCTGCACCCGAGCGCCCACCCGCATCCCCGCGTCGTGGAGCCCCCGCTGTCAATCACCGAGCCAAGCTCCGGCTTTGGGCATGGGTCATTCCCTCCGCGGGGGCTCTCCGCCACGTAACTTCCACGTTTTGTACAAGTCAGAGGAAGTGGGTGACGGGACAGTGGGGGACTCTCACCTCGGCAACACTGGTTTCTCGGATAGCAGCTGCGACTGCTCCCCCGCTCCTTTGTCAGCTTCTCCAGACTGCACTGCCTGCTGGGATACGGGAGGACTCAAATGCCACTTCTCCCCGCCCTCGAGGATGAGTCGCAACTGGCTAAGAGGGGTTAGAGGGCGGGGAGAGGAGAGAAGGCGGGGCCGAGGGCGTGCCCAGGGCGGGGGCGGAGCTTTAGAGTTGCCACCTGGCCTCTTGGGATTTCTTCCACTCTCCAAACTTCTTTCATCTCTGTCTTCTGATATGCTCCTCCCCAGCCACCACCACTTTGAGGGGATTGGATACCGTCACACATCATTCATCTCTCACTGCACTTGTTTGGCAGTTACCCTTGTTGCCTGAAATCTCTCAAGCCCTTTCCCTACCTCACATGCACCCAGTGAGCACCCAACTCTAGTTGCTTCTGCTTCTGAGACCTGACTTAGGATCATCCCTCCTGCTCCAGCCCTACAGACTCGGTTTAAGCCCCTGACTTTTTGCTCTGACTGAACAAAGCCCCTCACAACGGCCAGAGGGGTCAGTCTAAGATGTATATATGACTGTGTTGTTCTACTGAAAACTTTTCAAGTCAAGTATATTGGTTTACGCTTGTACTTCTTTAGGAGGCAGAGGTAGGAAGATCCTGAATTGGAGGCCAGCCTGAGCTACATAGAAAAACCTTATCTCAAAATAAAACTAAACAAGGTTCAGTCCCACTTGACTCTACAACCCCTCAGCATGCAATCTCTGCAATAATCTTCCGATGTATCCAAAACTCTGATCCAAATAAACTGGCAATCTGTACATGCTAGTAGAACCCAGCAAAGCTTACCCACTGTAGGTTGCTCGAAATACTCCTGGAAAGGAAAGGTAAGATGATACACCCCTACAATTCCAGTGCTCACAAAGTTGACAAAGGAAGATTGAGTGGTCCAGGCCAGCCTGGATTGTATACACCAAGAAAGCTATATAATCAATAATTTTCATAAAGCTCTTGAAAAATGATTACACAGTCTACAAATTTAATTTTAATGATGTGCAGCGAAGAACTGGGTGTGATTGTCACAAGTCCCTGCTCCACAGATAAAAAGGCTCAAAGAATTCTCCCTAGCAGCCCTGCCCCAAGCAATAATCCACTAGATATCCTTTAGTCTTAGACCTCTGATACCTTTCGTCACAGATTTTTTTCACTATATAATCTTTATTTATCTTTGGAATACCTACATACCTTTCAAGGTTCAGTGGATATTCTCCTTTATTTTGCCAGTCCTGGGGCTTGAACTCAGGGCCTGGGCACTGTCCCTAAGCTTCTTTTTCTGAAGGCTCTCACTCTACCAGTTGAGTCACAGTGCCACTTCTGGCGTTTTCTGTTTATGTGGTACTAAGGAATCAAACCCAGGGTTTCATACATGCCAGGTAAGCACTCTACCACTAAGCTACATTCCCAGCTCACATGCTACCTTTTTTTAGTCAAATAACTTCCTTATTGTATAAGGCTAAACTTGTTTTGAATGTTTTATGAGCTGATTAAAAATTAATTTTTAATTGGCAAATGAAAAATGAAATGAGTTTATGTTATATACCATGATGTTTTGAAATATATCTACATTGAAGAATGGCTATCTCAATTAATTAACATGTATATGTATTACTTCACATACAAGCAGATATTTGTGATGAGAAAATTTGGAATCAACTTTCTAACCAAATGCTACTTTCCTAAAACAGTAATCTTCAGAATCTTCCAGAACAACTATTAATTCTTGCTCTATTACACTACAGTAGATCATTGCTTCAACTGCTTTCTAATCCTTCCTTACTTATGTAATCACTAGTTTATATGTCTTCCTTTCTCTCCTCCCTAAACTATGAATACCTCAGAACTAGCCCACAGCTACTAGTACAATGCCTGATCCAGAAAGGCCATTAATACAATTTGATAAAATGGAATCTTTCATGTCTATTGCATCATAAGCCCTACATAGGCCCAGATTGGATGGAAGGCAAGCCCTCGCCTAATAAGCTCCCTCCCTTCATTAGGGTATCTCCATCTTGACCTAGCCATGTGTTGCTTTTGCAAAGACAAACTGGTTAGGCAGCAGAGTATTGCAAAATGACCAAAGCTTGCACTTCCCTTGCAGGTCAGACTGGTTTGTGGTACAGTATATGGTTGTGGAAAAGGTAACTTGCACAGCTCACATGAGGACCCAGTGTAAAAAAAAAGTATATAGCCCTGTAGAAAATAATTTTCTAAATGCATACATATTTCCTAGCTTGGAGAAACTTTTGACTCCTTTTTTCTTTAGAGTGTATCTAATTTGGGCTCCAAATTCCTTCAAACCTTGTATAATATCTGTGTTACAAAGTATACTTTTGGCTGGGCACTGGTGGCTCACACCTGTACTCTCAGCTACCTAGGAGGCTGAGATCCGAGGATCAAGGTTCAAAGCCAGGCAGGAAAGTCCAAGAGACTCTTATTTCCAATAAATCACCAGAAAAACAGAATTTGCGCTGTGGCTCAAGTGGTAGAGTGTTAGCCTTGAGCTGAAGAGCTGAGGGACAGCGCCCAGGCCCAGAGTTCAGGCCCCATGACCGATTAAAAAAAAAGAAAGAAAATATACTTTTGCAAAAGTAGTCATCTTCCTTTGTGTTGTGTTTCCATTTGCTTGCTGCCTGGCAATATTACAAGCTGTGCTATGACAGGATTTCCTCATCCCTAAAACTAGGACAAGAATCCTTGGCCTACACAATTTACCAGGCTCTTAGGAGTCCTAAATGTTGCTATGTAAATAGTATGTGCAATATTGCAAAGTATAGGGTACTTTTTTCAAAGATCTGTTTTGTTAGACCTTAAATTCTTGCTTCTGTACTAGATAGTCATATGTGTTTCAGATTCCACCTTAGGCACCAGTAGGCTTTCTTGCAAACTCCTAGGGATAATGCACTCACAGGAGTTGCCCAAGCCTGGATTAGCTCCCCAAATTTACCTAAGGGTAAGAATGACTTGGAGTCCACACTACAGAAAACAGATTCCCAAAGTCTATCCCAGAGGTACTTAATACAAATTACTAAAAGAAAGATAGGATTAACCATACAGTTAAGGATTCCAGGTAAAGCTTACCCTCAGGCAAGGCGTGGAAACTCGGCTATCTCAAGTCTTTGAATATCAAGATGGGTTTATTTAGGATTCTGAGGAAGGTCTTTTAAGTAAGAAGAAATGACAACAGTGCAGACTAACTTGGAAGGAAGCTACAGCACCACTGGCAAACTTTGGTAAACATTGTGATTGTAAACCTCCTGGAATTGCTTTGTCCTTAATCCAACCCTTAGGACCTGGCTTCACCAAAGCAGAATACTCTTTTTTTGGGGGGGGGAGTAGTTGTGGGGCTTGAACTCTGGGCCTGGGCACTGTCCCTCAGCTCTTCAGCTCAAGGCTAGTGCTCTAC
>NW_012267254.1:1639057-1665534 GCF_000151885.1 Dipodomys ordii | reverse complement strand
GTGGGGCTTGAACTCTGGGCCTGGGCACTGTCCCTCAGCTCTTCAGCTCAAGGCTAGTGCTCTACCACTTGAGCCACAGCGCCACTTCTGGCGTTTTTTATTTATGTGGTGCTGAGGAATTGAACCCAGGGCCTCATGCATGCATGGCAAGCACTCTACCACTGAGCCATCTTCCCAGCCCCAAGGACAACACTCTTAAGAGAAGAATACAAAGTCACAATGCCTATGTGCATCTGATAGTATAAAATAATATTAATGGAAATGAACTCCAGGAAATGGAAACAAGAGGTTTCTTCCTTGCTGTTTTGAGATTTTTTTTTTTTTGGTCACTCATGGGGCTTGAACTCAGGGCCTGGGTGATGTTCCTGGGTTTTTCCGCTCAAGGCTAGCATTCTATACCACTTTAGCCATAGCTCCACTTTCTGGTTTTGAGTCATTTATTGGAGATAAGAATCTCATGGACTTTCCTAACCAAGTAGGCTTCGAACCAGAATCCTCAAATCTCAGCCTCCTAGTTTCTAGGATTGCAGGCATGAGCCACCAACTCTGGGCTGTTTTCTTTTCTTTTTTATCTTGTTTGCTCAATTATCTTTCTTTGGAGGGTGAGGGAGGGCTTAAATCCACAAAAATGGAGGGACAAAGGGTAAACAAATGTAGCAGTGGTATAAATTATACAACTTGGGGGATGGGCGAGAAAAATTGGGAGAGAACAATAAAAGAGGTGACATGTCCAAAAAGAAATGTATTCCTTATGTGGTTTATGTAACTCTAACCCCTCTGTGCATAACCTTTTTTTTTTTTCTTGGTCAGTCATGGGACTTGAACTCTGGGCTTGGGCACTGTCCCTGTGCTCTTCAGCTCAAGGCAAGCGCTCTACCACTGGAGCCACAGCGCCACTTCTGGTTTTGTGTTGGTTAATTGGGGATAAGAGTGTCACACACTTTCCTGCCCAGGCTGACTTTGAACCACGATCCTCAATCCAGCTTGTGCATCACTTCTATAATAATTTTTTTAAACTACAAGAAAAAAAAAACTTAAGCCGAGTGCCAGTGGCTCATGCCTGTAATCCTAGCTACTCAGGAGGCTGAGATCTGAGGATCATAGTTCAAAGCCAACCCAGGCAGCAAAAGCTATGAAACTATTATCTCCAATTAACCACCAGAAAACTGGACGATGCACTGTGGCACAAGTGGTAGAGCGCTTACCTTAAGCTGAAGAGTTCAGGGACAGCACCCAGGCTCAGAGTTCAAGCCCCATGACCAAAAAAAAAAAAAAAAAAACCAGCTCCAGAAAATATATGGATGGCTGCTAATCTAATTTACCAGCCGAAGCCAAATGTGTTTATAAGAGGTCTTTACTGCTTCAACCTAATTGGTGACATTCCAGAAAATTCTTGCTGTCTTAATGGCCTTTAGTAACCCAAACCTCCCATTAAGAGTTCCTATTCCAGCCGGGCGCTGGTGGCTCACGCCTGTAATCCTAGCTTACTCAGGAGGCTGAGATCTGAGGATCGCAGTTCAAAGCCAGCCCGGGCAGGAAAGTCCATGAGACTCTTAACTCCAATAAACCACTAGAAAACAGGAAGTGGCGCTGTGGCTCAAGGGGGTAGAGTGCTTGCCTTGAGTTGAAGAGTGCAGGGACAGCGCCCAAGCCCAGAGTTCAAGCCCCATGACCGACCAAAAAAAAAAAAAAAGAGTTCCTATTCCACCACTCCCCCAGCTCTTCAGAAGCAGTTATAATCTGTCATTGTTGGCCTGTTCTTTTCTCGGTGGAGAGCGTAGGTTTGTTCTCATCCACCTTATTATCCATAGCCTTTGAACCATCGCTATGGTACTGTATGTGAATGCTTGGAACTGACCTTTAAAATACCCACTATCTGCTTCACATACTTGACTGGCAGCTTGTTAGAAGACAGCCCATGTCTAATGTGCCTGGTGCCATGCACGCATCCAACATTCAGAAGTAATCATTGAGCAGTGAATGGTATCTTTTGTGGAAAGCCTACATTCACTACCTAAGAAAGATACAGCCCACCTAGGCACTGACAATGACAATCCTAAGGTTCAGATCCAGTGAGAGGGCTGGGAATGTGGCTTAGTAGTAGAGTGCTTGCCTAGCACTAATGAAACCCTGGGTCCTATTCCTCAGTAGCATATAAACAGAAAAAAAGCTTAGAATTAGCATGGTGGCTCAAGTGGTGCAGCACTGGCCTTGAGCACAGAGAAGCTCAGGGAAAGAGCCCAGGCCCTGAGTTCAAGCACCGGGACTGGCAAAAAAAAAAAAGACCCAATGAGAGCCAATTGCTCATAGCATTTGTATATAAGAATCCCATCTATGATCAGAGGTTAGTTTCAGTGAGGAATGAGGCCTGGTTCTCCTGTTACCTTGAAACAAGGACTAGGCACTGGCAGATGTAGCACAAACCCTGTTGAAGAATAATGAGATGTAGTCTGTATTCTCTTTCACTCATATCCAGGCACATGTTCAATCCAGCCAGAAAGGTTATGAAACGCTGGACCCCCTCACGTTGCACACATGTCACATTGCTGGTATGTAACTGGTAGCCTTTCCCCAAAGCTCTTTTCTTGCTCTTTCTTGCCACAGCTTATTTTGGGGAAAAAATGAGGAACAGGAATCATTATTGAAGTCATTTGGTGGCAGAGCAGAGAATAGACTATTTTGAATGACCTGGAGTACTTTTTGTAAAAATAGGAACCCATTTCCTTCGCCGCACTAGTTAGCTGGCATGACCTCAGGCAAATCCTTTCTTTTTCCTGGACCTTGAAATGCACTCATGTGTATAATGTGGTTGCTGGACTTGAATGAATCCATTGCAGGCCTGGCCAGAAATTCCTGTTTAAGGCCTTAGGACTAGATATTCTCCTGCCATCACAGTGGAAATATTCCAGTATTTTCTTCAGCTTTTCCATATTGTGACCCCCATTAATTAAGCAAAATTACAAAATTGTCACTTAGGCAAGAACACTTACTACATTGCCTGACAGGTATCACCACTACATGAGTGATTGTTTTATTATTTAAAGGGTGGCCTGGGGGTGGCCAGTCGGGGTCTATGACTTTGTAAGCTTGTGACTAGAGCCAAGAATGGTTGTCATTTACTCTGTGGCAACCAGGACACCTGCACTCTTTTGCACCTGTTAGATTACAACACTGTAACACAAGTCTTTCTAGTCACCATGCTAGAGAAAGTAGACCAAGGCAAGAAAGAGGGTCTTAAGTGTTCTATTCAGTGAAAAGAAAGAAAACCCAGGAATTCTTTGTGACCTTATAAAATGACTATGTAATGAAACCTGTGAAGCAGTCAGTGTGAATTCTGGAGGAAGCAGAGTTATTACCTATGAAAACTAGGCTAAGTTGTGCAACTTCTCTGAGCTCAGCTCCTTCATCTGGAAAAACCTTCATTCATAGGGTAACCTGAATAGAAGAAACAATACATGTGTGTAAACTTACTAGACTATAGATATCCTTTAGTATATAATGTGAAGGATGCGAGACTTGCTGAGCATTTGGTGTTTCATGCCTGTAATCCTAGCTTCTCAGGAGACTGAGATCTGAGGATCACAATTTAAAGCCAGCTTGAACACACAAATCCCAGACTCTTATCTCCAATTAACCAGAAAAAAGCCAGAAATGGACTTGTAGCTCAGGTGGTAGTTTGCCAGCCTTGAGCAGAAAAAGGCAAATGAGGCTGTGAGGTCCAGAATTGAAAATCCCAGTACTGGTGCATGCATGTACACGTGTGTGTGTGTGTATGTGTATGTGTGTGTGTGTGCACACACACAATCTGAGACCTGATGAAAGACAAGCCACAAGCTACTGAGACTAGTTAACTTGTAAAAACTCAAGAGGATGTTAATGATATAGAAAAGAGAGAGAGAGAGAACAAGAGTGAGTAAGCGAGAGAGAGAGAGAGAGAGAGAGAAAGAGAGAGAAGGACAGAGGCTATATGAGCTATCTTTATATCTTCACCTCATTTTTGCCATAAACCTCAAACTGCTGTAAGAAAATAAAGCCAGGGCTGGAATGTAGTTCCAGAGCAAGTGCTTGCCTAGCAACTGCAACATCCTGGGTTCAATCCCCAGTACCAGAGAAGCTGGGGCAGGGTGGGGGGAGGAGAAAGCCAGCTAGATATAGTGGCACAAGCCTGTAATCCCAGCACTTTGGATAGAGGGAACTGAAGCAGTAAGATCATGGGTTCCAGGCCAGCCTAGACTGTATAGCAAACCTTGTCTCAACATACCAAAGGGAACAAATCAAGGGTAGCCTATATTATCTAATGACTCTGTAACCAAATGGTGGCTGGGGCAATCTCTCAATTTCAACTTATATCTCAATCAACCCTCTACAGAGGGTTTCCAGGCTGTACATCTGAATTCATGTTCTGGGACCTCGCTCTATTGTCACATGCACTTGTGCACATCACTCTCGTTTTGTCATACGTCAAATCCCAATGACTTTTGCCATTATCTACATTCTCAGCATTTACTAAATGTGACAAGACAATCTCTAAGTGGTTATTTAAGGAGGTCCCACCTTATGGCCTGAGTAGTAATGTACTATCTTCCTTTTTCACTTTGTTCTTTCCAGAGTCTTTACTCCCTATGGTCCTGCCCTTCATGTTATGCTCCTTGACTTCTCTCATAAATGCTAGGCCCACAGGCTAATCGGAAATTTTTGATCTAGTAATTTGATAGGTGCTTGATACAATACATATTTCTTTTGCCAGTCCTGAAGCTTGAATTCAGGGCCTGGGCACTGTTCCTGAGCTTCTTTTGCTCAAGGCTAGCACTCTGCCACTTGATCCACAATGCCACTTCCGGCTTTTTCTGTGTATGTGGTAGTGAGGAATCAAACCCAGGGCTTCATGCATGCTAGGCAAGCACTCTACCACTAAACTACCTTCCCAGCCCTGCATGAGACTTTTATCTCAATTTGACCACCAAAAAAACTGTGGCTCAAGTAGTAGAACACCAGTCTTGAGCAGAAAACTCATGGACAGTGTCTAGGCTCTGAGTTCAAACTTCAGGACTGTCACCAAAAAACAAACAGCACTAAGACTTTGGGGACATCCCATGAATGAAGCATGCAGAAGAACACTAAAATTTCAGTAAGCATGGGAGACATAGGACAAATGACACTCACCTACTTATGTATTTTCCTCATAGGCCAACTCAGCAGTCAGACTGAACTAATATACCTGAAAAGACCATGTTTTCAAAGTCAGCTTGGGTACCACAGCACACCTGGGAATGTTTCAGAAAAGCACAGATGAGTTCACTGACAGGGATGAGTAAGCCCTGGCAGGGAGATCCTGCAGTAACACATACTTAAGAGGTAGCTTGTATATAATTATACTCCACTTCAGCCTATGTGATTTTATACTTCAAAAGTGACAGGCCCTATAATCCAGTTGTAAGTATTGTTTTGTAAATGTGCATGGCAGGATGCAGTGTGGTGGATAAGACTGTGGATGAGAGGCATTTAGATTTGAGTTGACACTTCATTGTTGACACATCTTAGCTGTATGTGACACTGGGCAATATTATCTTCTGTAGCCTCCGTATTGTTTATATAGAGGTGATTATGTAAACATTGAAGTTTTACATATAATTCCATGAAACACACTTTTTTTGGGGGGGGGGTTCGGTCGTGGGGCCTGAACTCTCGGCTTGGGCTCTGTCCCTCAGCTCTTCAGCTCAAGGCTAGCGCTCTACCACTTGAGCCACAGCACCACTTCTGGCTTTTTTTCTTTTTGCTAATGTGGTACTAAGGAATTGAACCCAGGAACTCAGGCATGCAAGGGAAGCGCTCTGCCACTGAGCCACCTTCCCAGCCCTGAAACACACATTTTTAAGGACAGAGTCTCATTGTATAGTTCATGCTTGGCTTGAAGTTGAAATCCTTCTGCCTCAGACTTCCAAGTATTGAGATTAAAGGTGTGCTCCACCGCACCCAACTCGTGTGTGTGTGTGTGTGTGTGTGTGTGTGTGTGTGTGTGCGTGCGCGCACGCACTGTGGCTTGAACTCAGTGCCTCATATTCTCACTTGGCTTTTTTGATCATGGCTGGTGCTTCCAGTCTAGCATTTTGCTGTTAGAGATAAGAGTCTGCCCCAGCTGGCTACAAACTACCATCGTCATAACGTGGCAGTGTGAGCCACCAGTAACCAGCTAAAACACATTTTTTGGTGCCGGTCCTGAGGTTTGAACTCAGGGCCTGAGCACTGTCCCTGAACTTTTTCTCTCCCTTTTTTTTGGGGGGGGGTCTGGTCATGGGGCCTGAACTCTGGGCCTGGGCACTGTCCCTCAGCTCTTCAGCTCAAGGCTAGCGCTCTACCACTTGAGCCACAGTGCCACTTCTGGCTTCTTTTTGCTTATGTGATGCTGAGGAACCGAACCCAGGGCCTCAAGCATGCAAGGCAAGCGCTCTACCACTGAGCCACCTTCCCAGCCCATGAACTTTTTCTCTAGGCTAGCACTTTACCACTTGAGCCACTGCTCCACTTCTAGCTTTTTTGCTGGTTAATTAGAGGTAAGAGTCTTACAGCCTTTCCTGCCCAGGCTGGCTTTGAACTGTACTTCCAGATCTTAGCTCCTCAGTAGCTAGGATTATAGATATGAGCCACAGGCACCTAGCTAAAACACATTTTAAATATTGGCATTTAGGCAATATAAAATATATACATTATCATATGCATATTCAATAGCATTATAAAAGAAATGGAATCCAACTCTTAAACCACTTAAACTGGGCTGGGAAGGTGGCTCAGTGGTAGAGTGCTTGCCTTGCATGCATGAGGCTCTGGGTTCGATTCCTCAGCACCACATACGAAGAAAAAAAAGCCAGAAGTGGAGCTGTGGCTCAAGTGGTAGAGCGCTAGCCTTGAGCTGAAGAGCTGAAGGACAGCGCCCAGGCCCAGAGTTCAGGCCCCATGACCAGACCACCCCCCCCCTCCAAAAAAAAGAAAACCACTTAAACTACAGGCTGGTAGTATAGTTCAGTGGTAGAGTATGTGCTTAGCACGAGCAGGGCTCTAGGTTCATTCCGTAGCAGCAAAACAAACAACAAAATACAGAAGCTACTATGTTTTAAGATGCCAATTCTAACTTAATCTGGTTATATGTACCCAAATAAGACTTTGTATTTAATTCACAAATAAAACATAATTAACTTGTAAAACTAAGTTATAAGTGATCATGTCACCAAAATACATATGGCAAGTGGTACATGTAAGTTGAGTGCTCAAGCTGGCTGAATGGTATATTTTCAGCAGGGATGTAGCACTCATGATTGCCTATCCCCTTGTGATTATAATGCTGGTGGCTCACACCTGTAATCCTAGCCACTCAAGTACCTGAGATCTGAAGATGGCAGTTTGAAGCCAGCCAAGCAGAAAAGTCCAAGGTAGTCTCATCTCTAGTTAACCAGTGAAATGCCAGACTGCAGGCCATGGCTCAAGTGGTAGATGCAAACTATGAGCACAAAACCTGAGCAAATGCATGAGGCCCAAAGTTCAAGTGTCAGTACCAGAACACATGCACACAAAAAGAAACAATGAGTTTCACTTTTTTTTTTTTTTTTGGTCAGTCGTGGGGCTTGAACTTTGGGCTTGGGTGCTGTCTCTTCAGCTCAAGGTGAGCACTCTACCACTTGAGCCACAGCACCACTTCTGGTTTTCTAGTGGCTTTTATTGGAGATAAGAGTCTCACAGACTTTCCTGCCCAGGCTGGCTTTGAACTGTGATCCTGAGATCTCAGCCTCCTGAGTAGCTAGGATTACAGGCATGAGCCTCCTGTACCCGGCTTGAGTTTCACTCTTTTGTGGCTACAATATTAGCAAGGCTTTGCAAATAGGAAGACAAGACTTCTTTAACAATGTAACCACTAGCCACCCAAACCACACTATAACCTCTAGTCTGCCAGCCTATAGAATTTTAGACAAGGCTGGCCCCAACAGCCATATTGCCTTAAAAACATGAGACTTGGGGCTGGGAAGGTGGCTCAGTGGTAGAGCGCTTGCCCTGCATGCCTGAGGCCCTGGGTTCAGTTCCTCAGTACCACATAAGCAAAAAGAAAAAAGCCGGAAGTGGCACTGTGGCTCAAGTGGTAGAGTGCTAGCCTTGAGCTGAAGAGCTGAGGGACAGTGCCCAGGCCCAGAGTTCAGGCCCCACAACTGGACCCCCCCCAAAAAAGAGACTTTCTTCAGATTTCACCTTTAAAGATTATTTAGGTATAAGTAGCAAATCCCTATTGGCTGTCTTTTAAGTTTATAAAAAAATTACTTAATTGTTTTGCCAGTCCTGGGACTTGAATTTAGGCTCTGGGCACTGTCTCTTGGCTTCTTTTGCTCAAGACTAGCACTGTACCACTTGAGCCATGAGGAATCAAATCCAGGCCTTTATGCAAGGTAGGCAAGCACTCTACCACTAAGCCAGATTCCCAGCTTATAAACTAATTTTTTTTGTGTGTCTATAACCCTTAAGAGTAATTTGTTAGCCGGGTACCAGTGGCTAAAAAGAAAAAATGTAATTTGTACTAACTGAATACTCTGGAAGAAGCCACTACAGAATTTCTGTTTGTTATTTGCAGTACTGGGGTTCAAAAAGAGCCTCTGTTTTTTTTTTAAATAATTAGATAAGACTGCTACAAACTAGAGCTGTCTCATTTCATAGCCTGAGCTATGGCTCTAGACTGTCTCAAATGGAGTGGGGGAGGGGGAGCATGGGGAGGGGGAGGGGGAGAGGGAGAGAGAGTGAGTCTTGAGTCCAGGTTTTTTGTAACTTATTATTTTGGTGTGCCAGTACTGGGCTTAAACTCAGGGCCTAGCACCTTCACTTGATTTTTCCACTTAATGCTGGTGCTCAACCACTTGAGTCATAGCTCCATTTCTGAGTACCAGTTTTATTAGGGTCTGGATTTGCACATGAACCATGGTTCAGTTCCCACTGAAATAGCTGTGTGAAGTGTCCTATTGTCCTACAAAGAACAAGACCAGCAACTCACCTTCATCCCATTCTATCTCCACTGTTCACAGGACATAATTCCTTGGCCTTTTGTTTTTTACAGACCTTCTGTGAATTCTTGAGCCCAAATCTGTTCCTCTCAAAGGCTGTCAGGACTCATTGCAGGGGAGTACAAACCTTTAGTTGTATATTACCTGCTCTCCCACCTCCCAAGTATCTATATTATTTTTATTCTGGTACTGAGGCTTGAACTCAAAACACTTTGTGTTCTCTCTTGGCTTTTCTGCTCAAGGCTGATACTCTTGACAGGAGCCACATTTCCACGTCCAGTGTGTTTTGTTTGTTTGTCTTGTCTTCTTGCTGGTTTCTTGGAGATAAGAGTCTCATGGACTTTTCTGCCAGGGTTATCTTTGAACGTCAATCCTCAGATCTCAGCCGCCTGAGGAGCAAAAATTATAAGACATGAATCACTGGTGCCTGACTTGTATGTTTTTTCTAACATTCTGCTTCTCTTGTTACTCAAAGTTCCTCTCTCCTCTCAGCAACCAAAATGTTTTCATTAGGACTTTTGTGGAATGGCCACTCCATAGCTATCAACCATCATTGAAGTATTTTTACTACCTCTTTATTTTATTGGAAATCTAATTTTTCCTTTTTCTTTGAGATAGGTCTTTCTATGTAATGCAACTCAAGCTGGTCTCAAACAATCCTCCTGCCTCCACATACTAACTGATGAGAGTAGCGATGTGTGCCACCAAATTAGCTTGATCCGCCTCATAGCTTAGCCCATTCCTTCCCCTCCCCACAGCTTAGCATGCTCCCTTCCTAGGCATCACCAGGCCCATGTAGTAAATGCAGTAAATAATCAGCCTCCAACCCCCTCTACCTTGGGATGGCACTTCTCTGGGGCAGCTACCACCATATAAGGAAACAAGAGCTCCTTAGAGTGACCTTCAGGCCTGGGCAGCTGCAGAACCTTTATCTACTATTTGGACAGCAGCCATAAAGCCTAGTCCGCCATGATGAAGCCCATGGCCCATACATCCAGACCAGGGTCTCTGCCTCCTAACCCCTCCTAGCCCCTCTTAAACCCCCTAGGCTATATAGGTCACCTCAGACAATGGCCAGCACTTCTTCTCACTTCTCCCTTATGAGAAGGGGTCTTGCCGGCCCCTTTCCTGGCAATAAACCTTTCTTTGTTCTCTGTACCTGGATGTCTGTGTGGTTTTCTGGCAAAGTCTAATTTAATCTAACACCAGTTGAACTCATTTGGCTAGCAACTGGCCCTTACATAGTCTCGTTCTCTTTAGAAAGCCCTGCTGCCACCGTTCTGGAGGACTATGGTATCCATATGGTTAACTCACCCATCATCCTAGACATTCTATCCCTTTATCTCTTACTTCCAGTGACCTTTATCTCCACAGCCACTCACTGAGTTACATCTTATGCCTTGTAATCATTTTGAATGTAGAATTCAAAATTCTAGACAGGTGCTGGTAGCTCATACCTGTAATCCTAGCTACTCAGGAGTCTGAGATCTGAAGATTGGAGTATGAAACCTGCCTGACAGGAAAGTTCCCCCAGACTCTTATCTCCAATTAATTACTAAAAGAAACCAGAAGTGGAGTTGTGGCTCCTGTGGTAGAACACTAGCCTTGAGTTACAAAGCTCAGGGACAGTGCCCAGGCCCTGAGTTCAAGTCCCAGGGCTGACACAAAAAAAATCTACATCATGGTTGAATATCCCATTATGCTATTTTCTTCTTTTTTTATTTTTATTTTTTTTGGGTCCAGTTGTGAGGTCTGAACTATAGGCCTAGGCGCTGTCCCTCAGCTCTTCAGCTCAAGGCTAGTGCTCTACCACTTGAGCCACAGCGCCACTTCTGGCTTTTTTCTTTTTTTTTTTTTTTTGCTTATGTGGTGCTGAGGAGAACCCAGGGCCTCAGGCATGCAAGGCAAGCGCTCTACCACTGAGCCACCTTCCCAGCCCCTGCTATTTTCTTCTTAATTACACCCAATGATTCTGGGTTTTTTTCTTCCTCAATGACTACATTTGCTTGGCTATCATCACTGATTCTGTTCCTTTTCTCTGTTAACAGAACCCCACTTTTTTGCTTACTATTCATCCTTCAGAGAATGTGGCTCTATTTCACAAGTTTATGAGTGTAGTCAGATTCATCTACAGTGATTGTCAAATAGTAATCTGTGGAGTCCCTTTCCAAAGTCTCACAAAATCAAAACTATTTGTATTTAAGTAGTCATTATTTTCCCTTTGAAATTTTTATTAATTTTCTATTCTGTGTGTGTGTGTGTGTGTGTGTGTGTGTGTGTGAGTGTGAGTGTGTGTGTGTGTGAATACCAGGTCTTGAACTCATGGCCTAGATATTGTCCCTGAGCTTTTTTCTTCAAGGCTAGTGCTCTACCACTTGAGCCACAGCTCCATTTTCAGGTTTTTTGGTGGTTAATTGGAGATAGTCTCATGGACTTTCCTGACTAGGCTGGCTTTGAACTATGTTCCTCAGATTTCAGCCTCTGAATAGCTAGGGTGACATGCATGAGTCACCAGTGCCTGGCACAAGCCTGTTGTCCTAGTACCGGAGGCACAGGCAGGAAGATTGAGAGTTTGAGACAATCTGGGCTTCATAGTGACTTTTAGCCAGCCCAAGATACATAGCAAGATGCAGTCTCAAAACAAAAAAGTCAGTCTTGCTATGTTACCCAGGTCTCAAACTTCCAGGCTTAAGCAATCCTCCTACTAGCGAGACTACTGGTATGCAATATAGATTTTTTTTTCTTTTCTTTTTTTGTTGTCGATCATGGGGCCTGAACTCTGGGCCTGGGCGCTGTCACTTAGCTCTTCAGCTCAAGGCTAGCACTTTACCACTTGAGCCACAGGGCCACCTCTGGGTTTTTCTGCAAATGTGGTTGTGAGGAATCGAACCCAAGACCTCAGGCATGCAAGGCAAGCACTCTACCACTGAGCCACCCAGCCCACAATATAAATTAAAAGTGGATTGAGAAATGAATGAGGAAACTGAGGCAGTAGAAATCAACACCTTGTTGGAGATGTTTACTAATGAAGACAAAAGGAATGATAGCTGGAAAAGAGAGTGGGGTCAAGGATAATTGTTATGAACATATGAGAGTCTGAGCATATATAAATGGTGACGGAAAGAAGAAAGAAAGGAAATGTTTGAAGCTGCTAAGCAGACCAGGGGAGGGGGCAAGATTCAAAATAAGTTGAGATCTGGTGCTCAATTGATGATGGTGATAGTAGTATGTGTTCATGTTTCTTAAGGGTGGTAGAAATTGTGAATAGGGAGGAAAAAGTGTGAAACTGGCCTTGTAGAAAATGGGAGATGACATAGACTAGAGAAACGAAGAAGGGGCTGGGAAGGTGGCTCAGTGGTAGAGCGCTTGCCTTGCATGCCTGAGGCCCTGGGTTCAATTCCTCAGCACCACATAAGCAAAAAGAAAAAAGCCGGAGTGGCGCTGTGGCTCAAGTGGTAAAGTGCTAGCCTTGAGCTGAAGAGCTGAGGGACAGCACACAGGCCCAGAGTTCAAGCCCATGACTGGACTGGAAAAAAAAAAGAGAAACGAAGAAGGCTTGCCAGGCAGTGTTGACCTCACTCCTTCCTATTGCCCCTGCCATCTGTAAGTTACTGGTTCCACATATGTCCCTCTGGTCTATGCCTTTCCTCTGACTTATAAACACACACACACACACACACACACACACACACACACACACACACACACACACACACACACACACACACACACCTGAATTCCAGCTACAAAAAAGCAAAATGGCTGCCTGTAGTGATGCATAACATGTTACCAATAGCAATGTGGGGCAGCACAAAGAAGATCACAGCCCTGTCTGGCCAGAAAGTGAGACCCTACCTTGAAATTAACCCAGGGAAAAATATAGATAAGAGTTATGGCTCAAGTGGTAGCAAGCACGAAGCCTTGCGTTCTGTCTCTAGTATATTCACACACAAAATGGAGGAAGAAACTATGCAGATTTTCCTCTTGCCTTCTATCCCATTCCCACCTTCTCCCATACAGCTCACATTCTTAATCTTCCCCATCCGTCCCTATTCTTTTTCTTTTTTCCAAAGCAGTTATTACCTTCTAAAAGTCTATGTCACTTACTTTGACTATTGTTTGGCCTGTATCCCCCTTCCAGATTTTTTTTCATAATTATATCCCTGTTGTGGGGATGGGTTGTGCTCCTCCCCAAATGTATATGTTGAAGCTCTGTGTTTTCAAAGAGAGGGTTATGGTAAGATGAGATCATATGGGTTTTGCTTATGAGACGAGATTAGGACACAAGGCCATATGAGGCCACAGGGAAGAAGGTGCCCATCTACAAACCAGAGAGAGAAGCCTCAGGAGAAAGCAACCCAAAAGCCACCTTTATCTTGGACATCCCAAGTTCCAGAGTGGTGAGAAAATAAAGTTCTGTTGTTTAAATGGCCCCAGTGTATAAGACCTTAGTATGCCACAGACCTTGAAATGAATACAATGTCAAATGTTAGAATGTGAAGTTCTGCTTGTTCTTTATCCTGCTGCCCTCTCTGACTTCATTTTGAGCTTTTCCTTTTTGATCTCCGAACTCTATTCAAGCTGAACCATTTCTCAACTGAAATGTGTCCCAGTCTGTCTCTAGACAAGACCTTTGCATTCTGTTCTTTCTGCCTGGGGCAGAGAGATTAAATTTTTTTTAAGTATTTTGTCAAAGGACACAAGTGGGAGGGAAAGAAGAGACCTGAGAGGTTAATGGGAGGGGGATAAACTTAGAGCTCTGTCCCTTAATATTTTTTGCTCAAGGCTATTGGTAAACTACTTGAGAGCACCACTTCTAGAGTTTTACTGGTTAATTGGAAATAAGAGTATCATAGACTTTCCTCCTCAGGCTGGCTTCAAACCACAGTTCTCAGATCTCACCCTCCTGAATAGCTAGGATTACAGGCATGAGCCAGTGACTAGCTAAATCTATATTTTCTTTTTTTTGTGTGTGTGTGTGGGGGGGGTCCAGTTGTGGGGCCTGAACTCTGGGCCTGGGCGCTGTCCCTCAGCTCTTCAGTTCAAGGCTAGCACTCTGCCACTTGAGCCACAGCACCACTTCCGGCTTCTTTTTCTGCTTATGTGGTACTGAGGAATCGAACCCAGGTCCTTGCGCATGCAAGGCAAGTGCTCTACCACTGAGCCACCTTCCCAGCCCCAGCAATCTATATTTTCAAATTGGGTCTGGCTTCTTTGTTTGTTGCCAGTCTTGGGGCTTGAACTCTGGGCCTAGATACTGTCCCTGAGCTCTTTTTACGCAAGGTTAGTGCTCTACCACTTGATCCACAGCAACACTTCCAGCATTTTTGAGTGGTTAATTGGAGATAAGAGTCTCACAGACTTTACTGCCCAGGCTGCCTTTGGAACTTTGATCCTCAGATCTCAGCTTCCTGAGTAGCTAGGATTACAGGTGTCAGCCATTGGTGTAACAGTTACTCTGAGGCTTATCTATTCTGTTGTGTATAGTAGTAGTTTATTTCCCGCCCCTACCCCCAGCCCCTTTGGTGTTGGGACTGAACACACCTGTTAGGAAAGTGCTCTACCATTGAAGCTATACATCCAGCCTTTATTGGAGACAGCATCTAGCTATGCATCTCAAACTGGCTTCAAACTCATGATCCTCTTACTTCAGCCTCTTGAGTACTGAGAGAATGCCTAGCTAAATGACCCTCTTTTACTACTCAGCAGTATTCTGTTATGTAGCTATATCATAATTTGTTTATCCATTCAGCAGTTGACAACCACTTGTGCTGTTCATAGTTTGTAGCTATTAGAATAAAATTGCTCTGGCTGGGAATGTGGCTTAGTGGTAGAGCACATAAACAAACAAAAAAAAAAGTAAAGAAATAAAATTAAAAAGAGGAAAAAAGAAACATTAAAAATATTTTTGGGCTGGGAAGGTGGCTCAGTGGTAGAGCGCTTGCCTTGCATGCCTGAGGCCCTGGGTTCGATTCCTCAGCACCACATAAGCAGAAAAAAAAAGCCGGAAGTAGCACTGTAGCTCAAGTAGTAGAGAGCTAGCCTTGAGCTGAAGAGCTGAAGTGACAGCGCCAAGGCCCAGAGTTCAGGCCCCACAACCGGACCCCAAAAAAAATATTTTTAAAAAAGAATAAAATTGCCATGACCATTTTGTTGTTGTTGGTGGTGGTGGTGGTCATCGTGGGGCCTGAACTCTGGGCCTTCCCACGGTCCCTCAGCTCTTCAACTCAAGGCTAGCACTCTACCACTTGAGCCACAGCGCCACTTCTGGCTTTTTCTGCTTATGTGGTGCTGAGGAATCGAACCCAGGGCCTCAGGCATGCAAGGCAAGTGCTCTACCACTGAGCCACCTTCCCAGCCTGCCTATGACCATTTTTGTACAATTAGGCTTAGTCTTATTTTTTTTTCAAGAAAATCTCTTCTGGCTTCCATATTAGGTTAGGTCCTCCTGTTCTGGTCTCTCATCTATTCATCTCTTCTGTAGTTGGATGTGTGTGTGTTCCACTTAGAAGGAATGTTGTATTGATTTGGAAGAAAGACTTGGATAAATCACTTAGGACAGGAAGAACCACAGTGAGACAAGGAGAATAATTCCGTTTCTCTTGCTTAGGATGGGGCTTACAGGTCAGAGACACTATGATATTTGGATTTGTCTATTATTGTTTGACAAATGTCTGTTGTTGTTTTTTGTGCTGGGACTTGAACTCAGGGCTTGGACACTGTCCCTGAGTTATTTTGCTCAAGACTAGCTCTCTACCACTTGAGCCACAGCTCCACTTCTTGCTTTTTATGGTAGTTAATTGTAGATAAAAGTCTCACGGACTTTACTGCTTAGGCTGGCTTCAAATGGCAATCCTCAGATCTCAGTCCCCTGAGTAGCTAGGATTACAGGTATGAACCACTAGCACCCTGCTAAATATCTGATATGTAAACCATTTCAAATGTGCTAGGTTGGGCTTGTATTAACTAAGCTAACATCTGCAGGGCCATGAGTGCAATCCTCACCACTAATAAGCCAACAAAGTCACAACAACGAAAACTTATTGGCTCAAGTGGATTGTGCTTTTTTTTTGGGGGGTGGGGCGGTCATGGAGCCTGAACTCTGGGCCTGGGCACTGTCCCTCAGCTCTTCAGCTCAAGGCTAGCGCTCTACCACTTGAGCCACAGAGCCACTCCGGCTTTTTTTCTTTTTGCTTATGTGGTGCTGAGGAATCGAACCCAGGGCCTCAGGCATGCAAGGCAAGCGCTCTACCACTGAGCCACCTTCCCAGATTTTACTTCATTGTTTTTGCTGTGCTTTGGGTATCAAACCTGGGACTTTCTTTAGGGAAGCAAACACTCTACCACTGAGCTATACTCCCAGCCCACAGCAGTTGTGTGGGAGGGAGTGGTAGTGAATGGGTATGTGGTGTGTGTGTGTGTGTGTGTGTGTGTGTGTGTGTGTGTGTGTGTGTGTCCACCGCGCACACATGTGCGCTAGTTCAGGGGCTTGGACTCAAGCCCTGGACATTGTGAGCTTTTGTGCTCAAGCCTAGCACTCTACCACTTGAGCTGCAACTCCGCTTCTGACTCTTCGGTGGTTAACTGCAGATAACAGTCTCGTGGACTTTCCTGTCTGGGCTCACTTCGAACTGTGATCCTCAGATTGCAACTTCCTGACTAACTAGGATTACAGGCCTGAGCCACCAGCACCAGGCAATGTAGTAGTTTAAATAAAAACCTACTGCTATGATTTCCACTTCTCAGGCCCTATTTACCATTTATGCAATTTCTCTTTTCCATTAAGCATATATCTGCTGGCTATGACCTTCTACTCACCCCATTCTTCTTACATCTCTTCCTCTTCCCTCCTCCTCCTTCTACCTTTCTAGTTGCTCTTCTCACAGTTCTTTTCTCCTCTGTGACTGGCTGCTGGAGTTGATCCAGCTGCTCAGGATCTAAGCACCCAATCGAGGTGAGACATCCACAGAGCAGCCTGGCTCAAGTTCCAGGCATACAGAGCCCTGTTTCCAATCCTGCTGGACCTAAAAATATACCAACCATTGGCTGGTGGTTGGGCTATTTTCAACCTTGGGGGCCTCAGGAATCAAGGGAGTCATGGCAGGCCAGGAAACCAAAACACAAATCCTCATTGGTGGGCTTCAGATTTGAACAACTGTCTTGTGGCCTGGGCTCAGCAGCCTCTCAGGTGTCTATTTACTGGCATTGCCTTTCTTCTGTTTCCCTCTTTTGGCTGAATCACATTTTGCAGTTCTATGCTAAACCATGAAGCTGGGACAGCATATGAAGGTATGAGAAGGGTTAGCATGTGGGAAACAGAGGAACTTTTTTTTTTTTTCATCTCAGTCCTGTGTGGTACTCAAGTTACAGAGGAGCTGTGAAGTGACAGAGTGACTTCCAGTTTCTCCACAGTTTCAGGTTTAAACATCACATGTGTGTAGAAAGTGGGTCACAGTGCCCATTTCTGCTGGCCAAATCAAAGTAGTAGTATTATCTGAGGAACAGAGATGTTAAGTAACTTAGCCAAATTCACACAAAGAAAGTAGAAAAGCCAGAGCTAGGACCCAAATTCAGACCTGCTATTGCAATAGTTATACTCTTTTGGGGGGCATGGGGGTGCTGGTACTGAGCCTTGAACTCAGAACCTGAGCATTGTCCTTTAGCTTTTTCCACTTAAGGTGGATGCTCTACCACTTGAACCATCTAGCTTTTTGCTGGTTAATTGAAGAGTCTCACAGACTTTCCTGCCTAGGCTGGCTTCAAACTGCAATGCCCACATCTCAGCCTCCTGAGTATCTAGGATAACAGATATGAGCCACCAACCAGCACCCTGATCAATGCTTATACTTTTTTTGTGTGCCAGTCCTGGGGCTCGTACTCAAAGCTTGGGCACTGTCCTTGAGCTTCTTTTGCTCAAAGCTAACACTCTACCACTTCAGTCACAACACCATGTCTGGATTTTTTTCTGTGTATGTGGTACCGAGGAATCGAACCCAGGGCTTCATGCATGCTAGGCATGCCACATTCCCAGTCCTCAATGCTTGTACTCTTAATCAATACTGTCTGAAACTGTATTCAAGTTGTCTCCCAGAACTATATTAAGTGGGAGACCAAATACTGTCCTGCAATTTCAACATCAGAAGGTTTATGTAATACAAAAAAACCTGTTTAAATTGTTTTGGAAAAATAAAACAGTTCAATCATAAATTGGTACGCTTCTTGCCCAGAGAGAATTCTGTAGTTGTTAGGGTTCTTTTTTTGCTTACTTGAATAAATTCTTTGCTTTCCACTCAAAAAATAGAAAAGATGCAGGACACCAGAATCAAATACGGTGACAACAGGTTGTCCTGCATCTTGTATTTACATTTTTCTAATTTAGGGAGGGGGAGGGAAATAACAAAATGCTGAAATAAGAATACAGGATGACCCATTGTAACAATGAGATGTACAAGACACTATGTTGAAAATGAACTTTACAACTTTGGGGGGGGAGGAGTTGGGAAGGTGGGGAGGAAAGGGAAGGTAGGGGAAAACCAAAGGAGGAGGTAACAATGCTCAATATGAAATGGACTCATTACCTTACTCATGTAACTGTAACCCTTCTGTACAGTATCTTTACAATAAATAAATACATATAATAAGTAGAAAAGAATGGAGGTTAACCTAATGCATAAGTGAAATATTTGCTTCAAAGGAAGACAAATATAATACAATTCATTCAGAGGAAGTTTTTTAATAATGCACATAGTAATTTTCGCATTGTGTTGATAATTTGAATTGAATTGGCTCTTTTCATTTTCTTTGAATTTAATGTGCAGGAACTGAAGGCTCAGATGGTAGAGTGCCAGCTATAAGTGAAAAGGTTTAGTGAAAGCACAAGGCCTAGTACCAATGCAAAAAAGGGAGACTTTGTGAGTTTTCCTACCTGAGTTGGCCTCAAACATTAATACTTCCAATTCTCAGCGTCCCAAGTAGTTCGGATTTCAGATATACAACTAGTGCCTAGTTTCAAGTATATCCTCTAGACACTGCCTATCACAAAAGAGATGTCCCAAACCAGTTGTTATTATCATCATTTTGTGTGTATGTGTCAGTCCAGGGGCTTGAACTCAGGACCTGCGCACTGTCCCTGAGCTTCTTGGCTCAAGGCTAGCTAGTACTTTATGACTTGAGCCACAGATTCACCACAGCATTCTTTTTTTTGTGGGGGGAGGGTCCTGTCATGGGGCCTGAACTCTGGATCTGGGCACTGTCCCTCAGCATTTCAGCTCAGGGCTAGCGCTCTACCACTTGAGCCACAGCGCCAATTTTGGCTTTTTTCTTCTTGTTTATGTGGTGCTGAGGAATCGAACCTAGGGCCTCATGCATGCAAGGCAAGCGCTCTACCACTGAGCCACCTTCCCAGCCCCACCACAGCATTCTTTTGGTGGTTAATTGGAGATAAGAGTCTTAAGGGGCTGGGAAGGTAGCTCAGTGGTAGAGTGCTTGCCATGCATGCATAAAACCCTGGGTTCCATTCCTCAGTACCATATATACAGAATAAGCCAGAAGTAGTGCTGTGACTCAAGTGGTAGAGTGCTAACCTTGGGTAAAAGAAGTTCAGGGACAGAGCTTAGGCCCTGAGTTCAAGCCCTAGGACTGGCAAAAAAAAATTCTTGAAGACTTTCCCGTGCAGGCTGGCTTAGAACTGTGAACAGGAGATCTCAGCCTCTGAGGTAGCTAAGATTACAGACATGAGCCACCCCAGGCTTAGTCATCATCTTTTATCTCTTTACTGCACCAAGGTTTTATTGACTTGCTAATGCCCTCTGACCACAGAGGAGTTTCAGTGTTTTTGTCTTTGTTCTTCCAGAACAAATATATGGAAGATAGTTAAGTAATGGTGTTTAGCTAACCTCCCCACCCACAAAAAAAAATATTAATAGGACATAGCAGGGGATTGCAACAAGGATTGGGTCTTTGGTAACTCACTGCTGCACATCCAGTTTCTAGAACAATGAGTGACCTCTGGCACATAGTAGGACTTAAAAATACCTGCACAAGGCCAGAGCCTGGCTCAAAGGGTAGAGTGTCTGTCTGTCTAGCAAAGATAGGCCTTGGGTTCAACCCCCCATATACCAGCATTTAAAAAAAAGTTCTGTAGAATTAATGAACTGTGGGAAAATCTAGACCCAATTGACCAAGGACTGAAGGAAAAATCCAGGAATGAAAACTATTAGATTAGGTTAGAGCAGAGGGTAATAGGTGACCTCCCCCCCCCCATTCTCCCTTCTTGAAAGATGTTAATGTTGCATTTACAATTAAAACATGGAGCAATAAGTGCATTCTGTTGGCCTTACAGAAAAAAAAGTGCACGTTAAATACTCCCATGAGGCAGACCAGGGGGCCATAAATGTATTATTAAATTATAATCCGCATTAAGCAGGCTTTGTGGGGAATGTTCCTTGGTCTTTTTATTGCACTCTAAGGAGAAAATATTCAGAACACTTTGAAGCATTTCTGCTTGTCAAATAAACATAAATAAAGGGACAAATTGGCAATGGGTGAAATGTCATGCATGCTTCAACATGTGAACCTCATAGACTGTTATGGAGAGCTTGATAAACAAATTTATTAGGGTTTCTTCTTGAATTTATTTTTGGTGTATAAACAACGGAACATATTACAAACTTTTGTATTTAGTCTCTTAAAGTTGTATTTGTTTGTCTGTTTGTCCTCCCGTATAGCCTATGCTGGCCTCACACTCTTGATCCTCCAGCCCCAGCCTCCCCAATGGTAGGATTATAGATATGTACCACCATTCCAGGCACAACTCTGGAAGTTTTGGATGCACTTTGGAAATGTTCAATCTTCTCATTTTACAGATAAGAGAACTAGGCCGGGTTAGTCCCTGTGACTTACTCAGGGTCATATTTCTATTTATGCCCCTCTATGTCCTTAATACCAATTGCTTGAACTTTCAAAGTCCTGTGTCACTGATGTGCAAACTATGGACACTATGTCCTTTAAGGCTATTATAAGAATTAATTGAATAACTTAGCCATCATTATTCTTATTGTAATGATCACTATCTCATGGAACCCTCTCAGCAGCCTTGGGAGGGAGGCAGGAAGCCTAGGCCTCAACCCCATTTTATCTGTAAGCATATTGAAATGCAGAAGGGGTAAATGGCCTATAAGTAGTAGTTCCTTCTAGAACTCGATTGCATTGGTTAATGTCTTCAGGATCCTTTCCAACTCTAAAATTCTGTGGTGTACTATTTAAAGGAGTCTAGTGGCCTGATTTTTTTTAGAAAAAAACTTTTATCCATTTTGTTTCAAAGGACAAAAGATGAGTCAAGGTGTTAGGTTTTTAAAAAGAGGTAGTCGAGTAAGAACCACCACACACGTGGTATTCAGGCAAGGGGTAGGTTTATTCATCGTTCTGGCTGGCACCAGGCCATGTTAGCCCTCCACAGGGCTGAGAAAAGACCTGGGAAAGAGCTGGGAAAGAGGGTGTCTGGGCCTGGGCTAGGCCTTATCTACGGTATGGGCGGAGAAAGGTGTGGCCACATCAAATTCAGATGTGACCTCAGCGGATGCAGATGTGACCTCTTCCAGGTGTGCCAGTTACCTAGGTAACACAGGTACTGGGTGGAGACTTTACTGCGAGGAGGGTGGGGTCTACTCGCCATCCAGGAGCGGACCTTACAGGAGGTAGGGCTAGTCTTGAGCCACCAATAGTAACTCTGTGGAAACTTATGTCTGAAAGCCCTAAATGCCATTTGCAATGGGTAAATGGGCATATTCATTTGAGAATAAGCACATCTGTCTTGATCAGAACCAAAAGGGCTTCTTTGCCACTCTGATAACCATTGGGCCGAATTGTTCTATATTTTTCTAAAACGATTCAGTTTTTTTTGTTGTTGTTGTTGTTGGTCATGGGGCTTGAACTCTGGGCCTGGGCGCTGTCCCTCAGTGCTTCAGCTCAAGGCAAGCGCTCTACCACTTGAGCTACAGCGCCACTTCCGGTTTTCTGGTGGTTTATTGGAGATAGGAGTCTCACCGTCTTTCCTGCCTGGGCTGGCTTTGAACCGTGATCCTCAGATCTCAGTCTCCAGAGTAGCTAGGATTACAGGGGTGAGCCACCAGCGCCCGGCTAAAACAATTCGTTTTGACTCTTTTTTTTCCCTGCCAGTTCTGGGGCTTGAACTCAGGGCTGAGACACAGTCCCTGAACTTCTTTAGCTCAGGGCTAGCACTCTACCACTTAGCCACAGTGCCACTTCTGGCTTTTTCTGTTTATATGGTATTGAGAAATTGAACCCAGGGCTTCATGCATGCTAGGCAAGCATTCTACCACTAAGCCACATTCCCAGATCTCAGTGCTTATGCTCTTAATCACTAGTGTCTAAAACTGATATACATCTATATGTATGTATACAGAGAGAGAGAGAGAGAGAGAAAGACAAAGACAGAGACAGAGACAGAGATAGAGATCTTTTTCTTTTTTCTTTTCTTTCTTTTTTTTTTTTTTTTTTGCTGGTCCTGGACCTTGAACTCTGGGCTTAGGTGTTGTCCCTAAGGTCCTTTTGCTCAAGGCTAGCTTTCTACCAGTAAAGCTACAGCACCACTTCCAGTTTTTTTCTGGTGGTTAATTGAAGATAAGAGTCTCACAGATAGGTCCTATGGTTTCCCTTATTTGCAATAACTAGTGTATATCTGAGACAAGTGGAAAAAGTCAGATAAGATGATGTTAAGCGAAATGAACCCCAAAATAAGGACACAAGTGGTTTTTTCTTTCTTGCTATTGTTTCTAACATAGTTATAAGGTGATTGTTTTGTTGCTTTGTATGTCCCTTCCCCACGATATAACCTCTGTTTTCACTGTATTTGATGTTGGTATCATTTGTGGAGGGGAAGGGAAAAAAACAAATTGTTTAAATAGGGATACAGGTGGACCCACTGCAACAATGAGATGTACAAAATGCTATGTTGAAAAACGAACTTTATAACTTTGTCAGGGGTGGGGGGTGGATGGGGAGTGTAGTTGTGGAGGTGGGAGAGCAGGGATGGTAGGGGAAAAACGAAGGAGGAGGCAACAATGCTTGATAGGAAATGTACTTATTACCTTGCTCATGTAATTGTATCCCCTCTGTACTGTATTTTCACAATAAAAAAAAACTTATTTAAAAAAAAAAGAGTCTCACAGACTTTCCTGCTCAGACTGGCTTTAAACCACAATCCTCCGATCTCAGCCTCCTAAATAGCTAGGATTATAGTCATGAGCCACTAGTGCTCAGCTTAGTTTGATCTTCTTCTGTATCATCATCTGTATAGATCCCCCTCTGACTTTTTATTTAAATAAGATAAAAATTACTACATTTGCCTGGCGCTGGTGGCTCACGCCTGTAATCCTAGCTATTCAGGAGGCTGAGATCTGAGGATCGCGGTTCAAAGCCAGCCCGGGCAGGAGAGACCGTGAGACTCCTATCTCCAATAAACCACCAGAAAACCGGAAGTGGCGCTGTAGCTCAAGTGGTAGAGCGCTCGCCTTGAGCTGAAGAGCTGAGGGACAGCGCCCAGGCCCAGAGTTCAAGCCCCACGACCGACAAAAAAAAAAAAAATTACTACATTTCTTTTGAGATAAGAGTCTCATACATAGCCCAGATTGGCCTTGAACTTGAGATCTTCTTGCCTTAGCCTTTGAATGCACCACCACACCTTAATTATTACTTTTAACCATGAAAAACATTGCCCATCAATGATGGTCTTTTGTTTTTGTTTTGGCCAGTCCTGTGGCTTGAACTCAGTGTATAGGCAATGTCCTTGAGCTTCTTTTACTCAAGACTAGCACTCTACCACTTGAACCACAGTGCCACTTGTGGCTTTTTCTGTGTATGTGGTACTAATGAATCGAACCCAGGGCTTCATGCATGCTAGGCAAGCACTCTACCACTAAGCCACCTTCCCAGCCCCCAGTGATGGGTCTCTTAAGGTTGTTGTTCTTGTTTTGTTTTGAGTCTTACTACGCAGCTCAGGCAGACTTCTAACTGCCCAAAGATAGTGTAAAGAAAAGTTCCAGTCTACCTCTGGCTGTAGAGTTTTAAACCCCTCTCTTATAAATTAAATGCTAAGTGCCTGTGGCTTACACTTGTAATCCTAGCTACTTGGGAAAGTAAGATAGAAGGATCATAGTTCCAAATCAGCCAAAGCAGGAAATTTTGTATGACTCATCTCAAATTAAGTACCAAAAACTCCAGAAGTCAAGTTGTTGTCAAGTGGTAAAACACTATCCTGGAGCCAAATAGCCCAGGGGCAGTGCCCAGGTCTTTAGTTCAAGGCCAACACTACCAGCATGCAACATACATACACACACACACACACACACACACACACACACACACACAGAGTAAAAACAATCAGTATTTGAGAACAATCTGACTAATGAAATATATATGAATCAGTTTGGTTGGTATCCAAAGGATCTTTTATATACCCTTGGGAATAAGAGATCCTTTTTTTTTTCTGTTGAAACAAAGTCTCATTATATAGCCTATCTCAGCCTCTCAAGAAGAACTCCCTTCCTTTTTATTAACTTCTCCCATAATCAGTCAGATTTAAGATTGCACATCTTAGAGCCAGTCATGTGCTATCTTTCACTGAGCACTTTATACTGTGTATACCCTTAAGGGTAAAGACTTGTTCTTCATCCTTCATTTCTCATATTTTCCAGGCCCTAGCAAAATGGAAAATGCAACATAAGAGACGTATGCATCGCTAACATGCAATCCCAACTAGGAAGAAAGCATAAATCGGAAGAATACAGTCTGAGCTCAGCTCCAAACAAAACCTTAAAATCCTATCTAAAAAATAACCAAAGCAAAATAAAGGCTATGAGCCAGCACTGGGGCTCATGCCTGTCATCCTAGCTACTTAGGAAGCTGAGATCTGAGGATGAAGTTCAAAGCCAGCCCAGGTAGGAAAGTCCATGACACTCTTTTTTTTGGGGGGGTCGGTTCCGGTCGTGGGCCTGGGCGCTGTCCCTCAGCTCTTCAGCTCAAGGCTAGCGCTCTACCATTTGAGCCACAGCACCACTTCCTGCTTTTTTTCTTTCTGCTTATGTGGTGCTGAGGAATTGAACCCAGGGCCTCATGCATGCAAGGCAAGCGCTCTACCACTGAGCCACCTTCCCAGCCACCATGACACTCATCTCCAATAAACCACCAGAAACCCAGAAGTGGTGCTGTGGCTCCAACTGGTAGAGCTTGAGCAGAAAAGCTCAGGGACAGCGCCCAGGCCCTGAGTTCAAACCCCATGACCAAGCAATAAATAAATGAAGGCTGGGGGCATGGCTCAAGTGATGAGTAACTGCCTGGCAGGCATGATGAGTATCTGAGTTCAAGTCCCAATACAGACAAAAAGGAGGATACACAAAGCCTTAAAGATAGGAGAAGATTGTCAATAACTAGAAGACTGGGCCCAGTGATGGGGTGGACCTTCACAGAGTTCAGTGAGGCTGAATCCTCATTGCTTGGTACCAGTGCCAGTATAATAAACATTCATTTATAGTTACATCTTGGTGCTTGACTATCACCATTTCTAAAAGGCCTTTTCCAACTACTGACAAGTTACTCATTCATTCACCAAACACTCACTGAGCCTGGCCTAGTGGCATACACCTGTAATCCTCGCACTCAGGAAGCAGAAGGAGGAAGATGTTGAGTACAAGGCCAGTCTGAGCTACATAGATCCTGTCTCAAAGAAACAAGATAGACAAAATCAACTAAATAAAAGAAATCCCCAACCACTCACTGAGAAGTAGTATCTTGCCTTAAACAAGTGACGTCTCCTGTAATACTTGAATACATGCGCAAGTTGACAGCAGTGACTCCATTTTGTGACACAGACTCCATCTTGTGCTGTGCTGACCACTCTATGAACTTACAGATGTGCCCAAAGATAGTTATTTGTGGAGAAGGAACATCCTGAGAAGTGTACAAACTAAACTCTTCCTAGATTAATGATAAGGTTGGAGCTCATCTGAACTGAACCATGGAGAGATGAGATATAGAAGTAAATTTATCTTCCAATCATAATTATTTGTGTGTGTATGTGTGTCTGTGTGTCGGTGTGTTGCTAGGATTGAATGCAAGGTCTTGTGCCTGCTAGGTGAATGCTTTAGCCCTTGTCTATACCCAATTTAGTCATAGAACTACCCTTCTTCTTGTCTATTTCCTCCTCAGTGGGTCTCACATACCAGTGCCAAGATCATCCTCTGTTTCACTCCCCCTGCTAAGAAACAAAGCATGCTTAAATGATGACTTCTCATGGTTCCCATCAAATATCTCTGATCTAGAAAATCCATTCGCGGGGCTGGGAAGGTGGCTCAGTGGTAGAGCGCTTGCCTTGCATGCTCGAGGCCCTGGGTTCGATTCCTCAGCACCACATAAGCAAAAAGAAAAAAG
>NW_012267254.1:1631260-1636292 GCF_000151885.1 Dipodomys ordii | reverse complement strand
CTCAAGGCTAGCACTCTACCACTTGAGCCACAGCACCACTTCCAGCTTTTTCTGCTTATGTGGTGCTGAGGAATCAAACCCAAGGCCTCATTCATGTAGGGCAAGCACTCTACCACTGAGACACCTTTCCAGTCCCCCATTCTATATTTAATCTCCACTAGCTACCCTAGGAAACCCTCTGTTTCAGGCAGGCCATTGTATCATCCGTATTTAGGTCCTAGATCTCTACTCAGCCTTTTCTTCTCCCTGAGAAGCTTTTCCTAATCATCTCTGCCAGCCCAAATCCTACCCATATTTCAAAGTCCAGGTCATCCTTCTCTGTAAAAACTCTCCTGGCCACTCTAGTGTAGAGTGTGAATTTATTTATTGTCTGTATCCTAACGTTGGTCAGTTTTGTCTACACATCTATTCTCCCACAACTGGATTTGTGTGCATCTAAAGAGCATGGATCAATATCATCTCTATTCTCTCAAAGCATAACAGTAGTTAGAAACTCAATAAGTATCTGCGTAGAATTTATCTTCTCTTATTCCTCTATGTGGAGTACTGTTTCCCCAGGTTAGTGGTTTGAGGGTCATAAAATTGCTCTTCATCCACCATTAATAATGTCAATAGGGTGTCTTATAAAAATACATTAACAGCTTCAATTTATCAGGCAGGTTCTACATTTCACCTGGATTAATTGATGGTTTTTTTTTGCCAATCCTTTCAAACTTAAAGAAACCAAAAAATTGAGAAAGTTTAGGTGATTTAGGTCTGTCTGAATGTGGAAAACTTTTATTTCCTGACCTTGTCTGTATGACATGGGTCCCTGTACAGCATTAAATATATATAGGGCTGGGAACGTAGCTTAGTTGGTAGAGTGCTTGTCTAGCATGCAGGAAGCCCTGGGTTCGATTCCTCAGCACCACATAAACAACAACAGAAAGCTGCAAGTAGCACTGTGGTTCAAGTGGTAGAGTGCTAGCCTTGAGCAAAAGAAGCTCAGGCACAGGGCCCAGGCCCTGAGCTTAAGCCCCAGGACTGGCAAGTACATGTGTGTGTGTGTGTGTGTGTGTGTGTGTGTGTGTGTGTCTGTGTCTGTGTCTGTCTGTGTCTGTCTGTGTATGTCTGTGTGTGTGTGTCTCTGTGTGTGTATATGTGTGTGTGTAGGAAACAGTGGCTTACACCTATAATCTTAGCTACTCAGGAGACGGAGTTCTGAGGATCAGCTGGGGCAAGAAAGTCCATGAGACTCTTATGTCCAATTAACCACCAAAAAGCTAGGAATGGAGCTGTGGTTTAAGTGATAGAGTGCTAGCCTTGAGCAGAAAAGGCAAACAAGTGTTCGAGGCTAGCGGTAGGCAGATCCTCCTCAGAATGGCCAGATAGGTTCTGGGGCTCCTAGGGTTGTGTGACAGGGATTTCAACTATTTATAGGGTACTCTCAAGTTGGGCTTAGTTAACATCTGGCTTTTTAAATTTTAATTTATTTTTATTATTTTAAAGCTGACATAGAGAGGGGTGACAATTGCATAAGTCAGGTAAAGAGTATATTTCTTTTGGGACAGTGTCACCCTTTCTTCTCTCTCTCCCAGTTTTTCCCTCCCATCCCCACCTACACGTAGTATAGTTCATTTCCCACATAGTGTCCAGTGAGTAGCACGACTGCCTTTATTCCCAGCATCTGTCTTTTATACACCCCTTGCCCTCTCCACTTGGTAACTCATTCACTCTATGAATGGACCAAAGCTTCACACAAAAGACCTCTACATGTTAAGTTCAGAGGACTAGCAACAATGAGGGCCAGCCATCAATTCACACATTTTGTAGAAAGCCCAGCTGTCCAACCACAATAAGAGTCTGCTTTTTAACTCTGCAGTGTGTTTCTTCCCTGAAGCCAAGAAAGGGGAAAGTGACCTAGCTGTTTGGTCAGATAGAGGCTAGTAGCTTTCCTCTCCTGAAAGTCACAAGACCACCACACTGGTGGTGTGTCCCATACCTGGTGTATGTGTGTCAGAAAATCCTCCTTTACTTCCTCCTTTACCTACCATGTCCTTGGCTCCTGAAAAGGTTCTAGCACATTCATCCCCTGTCCTAAGATTCCATCAATCTGCTTCCTGTCACTTACAGTTGGAACCCTTCAACCCAGTCTCACCACACATCCCCACTTACATCTCACACTTTGTCCAGGCTACTGGGGATATTGCATCTGTGTGGACCACATTGGCTGTGAGCACCTCATTCCCAGTATCAGATTTTCAGGATCTATAAACTAGATCTGATGTCAATAAATGCTTCCTACTAAGCATTACCTTCAACTTATGCTCTTCATCTGTGTGTGTGCATGTGCATGCATGTGTGTGCATGCACGCGCACATACACACACACACACACACACACACACACAAGCTAGTACTGGGGCTTGAATTCAGGGCCTCTATATTGCCACTTAGCTTTCTCACTCAAGGATTATACTCAACCATTGGAGCCATGCTTCCACTTCTGGTTTTTCAGTGATTATTTAGAAATAAGAGTCTTACAGACTTTTCTGCCAAGGATGACTTCAAACAACCATCCTCAGATCTGACCTTCTTGAGTGGCTAGCTAGGATTTTAGGTATGAGCTACCAGCTCTCCACTAGAAAACAAATTTTTATCCTAAGCTTCTTGTTAAGTACTTGTATATGTTATGACTTACTAAAGTAGTTGCAGGAATTCTGTGTGTGTGTGTGTGTGTGTGTGTGTGTGTGTGTGTGTGGTTCGGTCATGGGGACTGAACTCTGGGCCTGGGCGCTGTCCCTCAGCTCTTCAGCTCAACACAAGTGCTCACCACTTGAGCCACAGAGCCACTTCTGGCTTTTTTTCTTTTTGCTTATGTGGTGCTGAGGAATCGAACCCAGGGCTTCATGCATGCAAGGCAAGGGCTCTACAACTGAGCCACCTTCCCAGCCCCTAGGAATTCTTTTAATATTGATATTGAAATTCCTTTCTTAAGAGCATTCCCATTATGCATATCAGCAAACACTCAGCATTCATTTGTGGAGATTTGGAAACCAAAAGCAACAGCATCACTTAACATCTCACAGGTATTGACAAAGGAACGCTAAGATGATCTCTTCAGGATTCACCAGGTCTGAGGATTCTGAGGATTTTCTTTTTTCTTTTTTGTCGGTCATGGGGCCTGAACTCTGGGCCTGGGTGCTGTCCCTGAGCCTCTTTGTGCTCAAGGCTAGCGCTCTACCACTTGAGCCACAGCGCCACTTCCGGCTTTTTTCTTTTTGTTTATGTGGTGCTGAGGAATCGAACCCAGGGCCTCGAGCATGCAAGGCAAGTGCTCTACCACTGAGCCACTTTCCCAGCCCTCTGAGGATTTTCTATGTTTAAAATGATCACTGGCAGCTGGCCACTGGTACCTTATACCTGTAATCCTAGCTACTCAGGAGACTGAGATCTGAAAATAATGGTTCAAATCCAGCCTGAGCAGGAAAGTCTGTGAGACTCTTAGCTCCAATTAACCAACAAAGGCATAGGGATGGCGCTATGGCTCAAGTGGCAGAGCACTAGCCTTGAACTATAAAGCTCAGGGACCACGCCTAGCTCTAAGTTCAAAGCCCAGACCAGCACAGAAAAAAAGTGAGCACTAGGAAATTCAACAAAACCCTGTTGAGTTTATATAACTTTGCAAAAATGGCATAGAAGCTGCTTGTAGCCTCTTTTGCCTACAGTGAACACCTTCCCTAATCCAAATCCTCTTAATGCAAGGGATCTATTTTATCTAGCTTCTTTCTTACATTTTATTTATTTATTTACTTTTAATCTTTTTTTTTTGCCAGTCCTGGGGCTCAAACTCAGGGCATGGGTGCTGTCTCTAAGCTTCTTTTGTTCAAGGTTAGCACTCTACCACTTGAACCACAGCACCACTTCTGGCTTTTTCTGTGTCTATGGTGCTAAAGTATCAAACCCAGGGCTTGATGTATGCTAGGCAAGCACTCTACCACTAAGCCACATTCCCAGCCCGCTTCGTATATTTTAAATGAACAAAGTGCTTTAATTAAATCTTGATACTTTCTAGCTACTTGAGCCACATTAGAACATAGCATCATACCAGAACAATGGTAACGTGTAAGAATGCAACTGAAGTCAGCACTCATGGTCACACAGTCCAAGATTCTGATATTGACAGCATCCCAGAGACCAGATACAAATAAAGGGATCAGCACCCTTATAGTGTCAACTCCCAAAAGGTTAGGGCCCAGACATCTTCAGATTCCTTTAGTGGCCCAGTTAACATCCATGAAAGCATGTGAATATTTTAAATTATCACACTGAGCTTAGACAACTATGTAACAAAGGGGATTTTTTTTTACATTGAAAGTGGATGCCAAAGGCCGGGCGCCAGTGGCTCACGCCTGTAATCCTAGCTACTCAGGAGGCTGAGATCTGAGGATCGCGGTTCAAAGCCAGCCCAGGCAGGAAAGTCCATGAGACTCTTATCTCCAATAAACCACCAGGAAAACGGAAGTGGCACTGTAGCTCAAGTGGTAGAGTGCTCGCCTTGAGCTGAAGAGCTGAGGGACAGCGCCCAGGCCCAGAGTTCAAGCCCCACGACCAACCAAAAGAAAAAAGAAAGTGGATGCCAAGCCGGACACCGGTGGCTCACGCCTGTAATCCTAGCTACTCAGGAGGCTGAGATCTGAGGATGACGGTTCAAAGCCAGCCCAGGCAGGAAAGTCCATGAGACTCTTAACTCCAATAAACCACCAGAAAACCGGAAGTGGTGCTGTGGCTCAAGTGGTAGAGCCCTAGACTTGAGCTGAAAAGCTGAGGGACAGCGCCCAGGCCCAGAGTTCAAGCCCCATGACTGACAAAAAGAAAAAGTAGATGCCAGTAATACAGTAAAACCTTGTTAGGGTGATATGAGTATGCAAAAACCTGGCATAGCCACTGTGTTTGATCTCTTTTTCATCCATGAAACTCAAACACAAGGCCATAAGCTCAAATTCCTATAATATTAAAAAATTAAATTGATAAGCATTGTTTCTACTTTTCCT
>NW_012267254.1:1564575-1630430 GCF_000151885.1 Dipodomys ordii | reverse complement strand
GGGGCCTGAACTCTGGGCCTGGGTGCTGTCCCTCAGCTCTTCAGCTCAAGGCTAGCGCTCTACCACTTGAGCCACAGTGCCACTTCCAGCTTTTTTCTTTTTGCTCATGTGGTGCTGAGGAATCGAACCCAGGGCCTCATGCATGCAAGGCAAGTGCTCTACCCCTGAGCCACCTTCCCAGCCCTGTTTTATTTTATTTTATTTATTTATGTCTGTTGTGGGGCTTGAACTCTGGGCCTGGTGCTGTCCCTCAACTCTTCAGCTCAAGGCTAGCACTCTACAACTTGAGCCACAGCACCACTTCTGGTTTTCTGAGTGGTTTATTGGAGATAAGAGTTTCATGGACTTTCCTGCCCGGGCTGGCTTTGAACTTCGATCCTCAGATCTCAGCCTCCTGAGTAGCTAGGATTACAGGTGTGAGCCACCAGCACTGGCTGTTTCTGGTTTTTTACTGCTTACTTGGAGGCAAGAGCCTCATGGACTTTTCTTCCCTAGCTGGCTTCATTCTACCATCCTCAGATCCCAGCCTCCTTGGATAGCTAGGATTGCAAGCTTGAGCCACAAGAGTCTAGCTTTTGCTGATGACTTTTTCTGACTGACATCCTACTGTCCTATGTCGACATTCAGCGTCTCTGTGTCGGGTCCTGCTGATGAGTTCTAGCCTCCATAAACGCCAGCTTACTTAACTTCACCCCAGCATAACTGACCATTCCAGGACATTTACACATTGTGAGAAACACTGAGGAATATTTTTTTCTACTTTCTTTCAGTGACATGATAGGCTTCTTCCCAAGGGTTCCAGCCTTCCCTTCAATTGCTGTGCTCTGGGTCTGTGAACTGAGATCTGGAATCAGGATTTTACAGTGTCACTTCAGCCTTCTAGTTCTCAGCTTTCACATTTCTAGGGCGTGTACAAATCCACTATCACACCCTAGGCAGTTGTCTTCTTTAATTAATTATGTTAATTATTTTATTTCCCTACACACCTTTTAGTTGACATCAATTAGTTGTAAAAGAGGTTTCACCTTGACATGTCCATATATGAAGACGATGTGCCTTGATCTGACTCAACCCTCCATCACTCTCCCTCACCCTCCCCTTTCACTCTCTCTGTCCCAATAGTGTCTACTCCCCAGTCTAGACATGTTTTACTTTCCTGTCATTCAATTGTTTAGTGCGTATTAATTGCTCCTAGGGATTTCACGACAGTATTACACATGTGTATGTACAGTATTTTAATTAGATCGACCCTTTGCCTTGATTTTACTTTCCCCATTCCCACACCCCCACCCATTTTTTGTCAGTCATGGGGCTTGAACTCAGCCTGGGTGTTGTCCCTCAGCTTTTCAACTTAAGGCTGGCACTTGAGCCACAGAGCCACTTCTGGTTTTCTAGTGGTTTATTGGAGATAAGAGTGTCATGGACTTTCCTGCTTGGGCTGGCTTTGAACCTCGATCCTCAGATCTCAGCCTCCTGAGTAGCTAGGATTATAGGCATGAGCTACTAGAGAGTTTCATTTCACCATCTTCCTTCACAGATACAATGTATGGCAGTATTGTCAACCACTGACAATTCTTCTTTTCATTCTCATCCTGTAAAACAGTCCCACAGGGCTGGGAAGGTGGCTCAGTGGTAGAGTGCTTGCCTTGCAAGCATAAGGCCCTGGGTTCAATTCCTCAGCACCACATAAACAGAAAAAGCCGGAAGTGGCGCTGTGGCTCATGTGGTAGGGTGCTAGCATTGAGCTGAAGAGCCAAGGGACAGCGCCCAGGCCCAGAGTTCAGGCTCCACCTCCTACAAAAAGCAAACAAACAGTCCCACAATTACAAATAAGATAGATAATAGATAGACAAATGGATAGACAGACAGATGGATAGATAGATAGATTCTGGCACTTACGATTCTTCTATCTCAGCTCTCCCTCTGCCCTAGTGCCAACCTCTTTGTATAAGGTCATCAGTCAGCATGGATTAAGGCCAGTCATACCAAGAGCCCAGTGAATTTCACTAATTATCCAAATAAAGGTATTGAGTACCAGTATTCTGGGGATCAAGAATTCAGCATATTGGGGCTAGAAACATGGCTTAGTGGTAGAGTGCTTGCCTAGCATGCACGAAGCATTGGGTTCAATTGCTCAGTACCACATAGCCAGAAAAAGCTGGAAGTGGTGCTATGGCTCAAGTGATACAGTGCTAGCCTTGAGCAAAAAGAATCTCAGGGACAGTGCCCAGGCCCTGAGTTCAAGCCTGAGGACTGGGGAAAAAAAGCATTGGGCTTGTAATTTTTTGGGGAGGTGAGGACTGATCCTGGAGCTTGAACTCAAAGCTTAAGCACTGTTTCTGAATGCTTTTGCTCATGTCTAGCACTTTACTGCTTGAGCCACAGCTCCACTTATGGCTTTTTAGTAGTTAAATGGACATAAAGGTGTCAGAAACTTCCCTCCTGAACCATGATCCTCAGATTTCAGCCTCCTGAGTAGTTAGGCTTACAGGCAGGAACCCCCATGCTTGACTCACCATGTAAATTTGACACAAAGACAGAATTCAGCCTATAACAAGGCCAATTGTGTTGATTCCTTCATTTTGCCTGCATCCATTAAATATAATCATGTGGCTTCTGTGTAATGCACTTTAGCACCTCCCCTTGATATTCAAGGACCTAGTTCCACAGCATATCTTCTACTGGTGATCCTGCTCTGGAGAAGGCAGTTATGTTTTGCAGTGCTGGGGGAGGAACCCAGAGCTGGGCCTTACCAGTAGTAGCAGCAAGCACTGGGTCCTTGTGAAGTGAGGAAAGCTACTGGGCCTGCTCATGAATGCATTCCTGGTGGGCGGAATGGGTTCTGAGAACATGGCCAAGTTTTATCAGGCCTCACTTCACAACACTATTTCTACATTTTGGACATTGGGAAATTTCTTCCCCAATATCTAAACAGGTCTGTCATTTATTATGGGCCATTGTTCATCTTCCTCTCTCCCATTCCCTAGCTTTAAGTAGCCATCTAGCAGCTTGGGTCATAACTAGGCCATTAAACTGAGTCATGAGGTAGTGTTCCTAGATCAATGAATTCTCTCCTTTCTCTACTTTCTTTTCTCTCCTTGGTCAACTTGACTTTCTTCGTGCTTCATCTTAATCTCCCTTCAGTCTCAATGACAGACGCAGTGCTGTTACACTGAAGTCAATGAGAAAAAAATAAGCCAGGGAGACACTCTAGATGGAAAGTTCTATGGACTTTCAGCATCCTCTAGAGGAAACATTGGGCCTGGAAGAATTTGTGATAGGGGGAGGTGGATGGTACTTGATCTGATGAGGAAGCACTAAAGATCTGTGAGAAACCTTGGCTGTATTGTATGGCTTGATTCAATGGCTGTTGTCCCATAAGTGAGCTCCTCCCCTTTGTGCCCAACCTAGTAGTGGGTGGGACGATCCTTTCTCACTCATCTTCATGCCCACTGCTATAGCCAGTAAAATTGTTTTGCCTCTGTCTCTCACGTCAAGGGATCTCCTTCCTGGGTCCCCACCCTCTGCCCCCTACTGCTGGCTTTCTGTAGCCCATGGGCTACAACAGGCCTTGCTGTAGGGCCCAGCTGAGCATGGGATCTGTTTTCCTTTGCCTGTTCTCAGTTTCTCTGTATTAAGGCAGCTGATAGCATAATGTCATGTGATGAATGGAAACATTTCAAATTTCACAACCCTGTAGTCAGAGATACAGTAAGCTTTTTTGGCCCTGGGGATTTAGATTATCATGGTTTCTATCTGCCATGTAGCCTGAATGGAAGACAACACATCCCAAGCCAATTATTGAATGAGCCACCAGGGAGCAACAGCTATTCTGTTTTTGTACATTCTAATTCTGATTTTCCCTCCCTTTAACTATTACACGGGCAGGACAAAACAATTGATTATTTTCCCCCATCAGGTTGGAACATAAAAACCACGTGACCCCATCTGCATCCGCTGAGGTCACATCTGAATTTGATGTGGCCACACCTTCCCCCCCCATACCCTAGATAAAGCCTAGTGCAGGCCCAGGCGCTCTCTCTGTTCGTTTCTAGCTCTCTCTCTGTTCTTTTCTTGCTCTCTCTGCTCTTTTCTAGCTCTTTTCTCTCTTTCCTCTCTTGCCAGCCACGTGGAGTGCCAACCTTGCCTGGTCCCAGCAGGTCTACTGAATAAACTACACCTTACCTGAAAAAAAAAAACATGTGACCCTTTAAAAAATTTATTGTCAAGGTGATGTACAGAGGGGTTACAGTTACATACATATGATGAGTACATTTCTTGTTGAACATTATTACCCCCTCCCTCATTTTTCTCCCCCTTAACCTCCCCCAACACCCCCCCAAAGTTGTACAGTTTATTTCCAACATATTGTCTTGTTGCATTAGTTCCCCCTTTGCCTTTTGTCTCACTATAGCCCAGGGTTCCATTCTTCAGGATCCCATAAACAGAAAAAGCCAGAAGTGGCACTGTGACTCAAGTGGTAGAGTGCTAGCCTTGAGCAAAAGAAGCTCAGGGACAGTGCCCAGGCCCAGAGTTCAAGACCCAGGACTGGCAAAAAAAAAGAGACCATATGATCTTGAGGTAGTGAATAGGTTTCTGTTCCTCAGGGGCTCACCCCTTTCCTTCTCTCCCATGTGTTCACAGTGGTGTCAACCTGCAGGGAATAATCTGGAACCCTCCTTCTGTCTCACCTGGGCCTTCTCATGTTCAGCACCAAATATCCCTCCATTTCCTGCTGTTTGGAAGAAAAGTTAATCTACATGATATGGATGGACTGTGTCTCCCTCCTCTCCCCACTTCGTACTCAAATTCATATGTTCCAGTTCATATGTTCAATAATTAGTTGCCCATTTGCCTATCAAGTATCATTACCTTATAAAATAATTATCACTTGATAACCAGCAACCATGTTTATTTCTAGAAATTTAGCCGAAAGTATGAGCACAGAATCAGACAAATGAAAATATTTACTGTAGCCAAAGTTCTAATAGCTGAAGTGTGTGTGTGTGTGTGTGTGTGTGTGTGTGTGTGTGTGTGTGTGTGTGTCTGCTTTTCCTGCATGTTAAGCAAGTATTCAACCACTAAGCTATATTCCCTGCCCTGAAATCTTTGGTTGTTTTTCACCTTTGGGTCAGTGTTGTTTACTAGACTGACCCATAGCGATGTGTGTAGTTGTAGACCACTTAGCTTCTGATATTTAGTATTCCATTATGTGATTACATATATTTATATCTTAATATATTCACTTCACCTTTCATGGGCATTTAGGTGAGTTTATAGTTTGTGGCTATTCCAAATTGTGTTACCAAGGGGCTGAGCGTAGCTCAGTAGACATGTGCATGCTTCTTACCCTGTTCCAGGCCCTGGGTTCCATCTTGAGCACCAAAAAAGAAAAACTTGCTGGACACCTGTGGCTCACGCCTGTGATTCTAGCTACTTAGGAGGCTGAGATCTGAAGATTGTGATTCAAAGTCAGCCCCAACAGGAATGCCCATGAGAGTCTTATCTCTAATTAATCACCCACAATCCAAAAGTGGAGCTGTAGCTCAAGAGGTAGAGCACTACCCTTGAGCAAAAAACCTCAGAGACAGCACCTAGGCCCTGAGTTCAAGTCCTAAAACCAGTACAAGTAGAGAGAGAGAGAGAGAGAGAGAGATACATACATACATATGTACATCATACACACATACATAGGTGTGTATACATATATACACATACATATATGCATGTTCTTTTATTTTATGAATTGTCTTTCTTTTTTGCAATTAAGCCTAGGACCTAGGTCTTGGAATTTGCAATGCAAGCACTCTACTGTGTAAATTGCTTTTAATTCCTCTGTTTTTTTCTTTCTGGCTTTTTTGGGACAGTGCTTTAATCTGTATCCTAGGCTTGCCTTGAACTTGTGATCCTCCTACCTTAAGAATGCTGGAATTATAAGCATGTACCACCACAGCTGGCTTGACGGTATTTTTTTAAGTAACATATATTTATGATCTCACTATCATCTATTTTATATTCTTTTTTTTTCCTTTAAGTGTGAACATTTTGGATCCTGTTTAAAAAAAAATCTTTGTCCACATCACCTGACTATGACTACAGTAATCTTAAAGTTCTGTTTTATCTGTGACATTCAGATCAGAAATTCATCAAGTAAGATGAGGTCACAGGTTATTTTTCCTATTTGTGTATCTAATTGACCCAGTATTGTTTGTTGAAAATGTGACCCTTTCCTCCCTGAACTATAATGCCATTAGCCATATTTTGCTCTGGAATTTCTGCGGTCTATTGGCTAATTCACATCCTCATGTAAATATTGCATGGGGTTTATTGCAGACGTGTACTTTGTAACAGGTCATGCTACCTAGCTTAAGTGTCATCCAAGATAAGATTGCCTATTATCAGCCCTTGGCCTTTTCACCTAGATTTTAGAGAGAGCATGTTGATTTTCACACATACATACAAAGCACTGAGAATTTCACTGCAATTATATTACTTCTATAGATCTCTTTTGAGAGAGTTGACTTTTTCATAATATTGAGTCTTTCAATGTGTCACACATTTAGGTCTTATTGTAATACAAGCTTTATTATTAGTTGGGTACAGTAAAACCAACAGATTATGAGACAAGACATTAGGGGGAAATAAACATAGCTTGTTGCTCCCAATTCCTAAGATGAGAGGACAGGACATGCCTTGAAAAGGGCAGAGAAGCACATTGAGAAGGAAGGAGTGGGTTAGTTAGGGAAGGAATGAGGTGGTAGACGAAAGCCTTTGTGACAATTGCCAGAAGAAAGACTAGGCAAAGCTGTTTCAGTGGGTTCTGAGATATAGATACTCATCTCAGTTGTTTTAATTCTTGGCCTTAGGTGATAAGGACAGCTGGACTGTGAGAGTCCAGTAAAAGAGCTGCTTGGTGACTTTGGGGATGTTGAAAGGTATCCCTATAGGTGAGTCCTTTACTATCTCTGAAAATAGGCTAGCCTTAAGATAGGCAATTCAGTGTCAGCAAGGTTCCACATGTCAAGGTTAAAAAAAAAAACTACAGCTGGGCGCTGGTGGCTCACGCCTGTAATCCTAGCTACTCAGGAGGCTGAGATCTGAGGATCGCGGTTCAAAGCCAGCCCAGGCAGGAAAGACGGTGAGACTCCTATCTCCAATAAACCACCAGGAAAACGGAAGTGGCACTGTAGCTCAAGTGGTAGAGCGCTTGCCTTGAGCTGAAGAGCTGAGGGACAGCGCCCAGGCCCAGAGTTCAAGCCCCACGACCAACCAAAAGAAAAAAGAAAGTGGATGCCAAGCCGGACACCGGTGGCTCACGCCTGTAATCCTAGCTACTCAGGAGGCTGAGATCTGAGGATGACGGTTCAAAGCCAGCCCAGGCAGGAAAGTCCATGAGACTCTTAACTCCAATAAACCACCAGAAAACCGGAAGTGGTGCTGTGGCTCAAGTGGTAGAGCGCTAGCCTTGAGCTGAAGAGCTGAGGGACAGCGCCCAGGCCCAGAGTTCAAGCCCCACGATCGACAAAAAAAAAAACAAAAAAAAACCCACTTCTTTAATTTCAGTAATGTTTTGTAGTTTTTCAGGGTGAGGTCTTACATGTTTTGACAAGATTGATTTGTAATTTGTTAGGGTTTCAATATGAAATGCTCCCCCCCCAGTCTTACATATTGAGAGTTTGATTGGCACCAAATAAGCTTTTAAGAAGTAATCAGGGGCTGGGAAGGTGGCTTAGTGGTAGAGTGCTTGCTTCACGTGCATGAGGCCCTGGGTTCGATTCCTCAGCAGCACATAAACAAAAAAAGCCGGAAGTGGTGCTGTGGCTCAAGCGGTAGAGTGCTAGCCTTGAGCTGAAGAGCTGAGGGACAGTGCCCAAGCCCAGTGTTCAAGCCCCATGACTGGCAAAGAAAAGAAAAGAAAAAGAAGTGATCAGATCCTGAGGGCTTTGCCCTGTTGAATGGAGTCATAATATGGCATTACTGAAAGGTAGGCAAAGTCAGAGGCAGGACCATGGTGGAGGGAGGGAGCTACTGGAGTGATGTCTTCAGGGTTGTATCTTATCTTAGTCCCTTCTTGTATTTACTTTTTTGTTTGTTTCCTGGCCACCATGATGTGAGCTTCTCAGCGTTACCATGGGAATCTCTTCGACATAACCCAGTGAATCTCTGAATCCATGAGCTAAAATGAATCCTTAAGTTGATTGAGGTCTGAGGCCAATACTGGATAAAAATGGAAGACCTTGTCTAAAAATAAGTAAAAGTAAAAAAGGGCTGAGTGTGACTCAATAGTAGTATGCTAGCCTGAGTTCAACCCTCTAGTACTTCCACAAAAAAGAAAAGAAAGAAAAAGAGAACTCAGACTCAAGTACAAATTTCGGACCTTTCCTTTAAATGAGTCATGAAGGAATTTGAGATTACAGTCTGTCTTCACCTATGGGCCTGGGGAAGGGCCTGACCTCCTGACTTTCTGACTTTTTTTCCTTCCTTCCCTCCTTCCTTCCTTCCTTCCCTCCTTCCTTCCTTCCTTCCCTCCTTCCTTCCTTCCTTCCTTCCTTCCTTCCTTCCTGCTTCCTTCCTTCCTTCCTTCCTTTCTCTCTTTCTTTCTTTCTTTTTCTTCCTTTCTTTTTTGCTGGTTCTGAGCCTGAAATCTGGGCTCTGGGCTTAGGCACTGTCCTGAGCATCTTTTTGCTCAAGGCTACAAGTCTAGTGTTCTACCACTTGAGCCACAGTACCACTTCTGAATTTTTGGAAGCTGGGTGGACAGCCCCCATCACCTAGTTAGGTGCCAGAATAGCTGGGAAAAGTAGGCGATTTACTTCGGCCTGGTCATTCCCTTACTTCAAAATCCAAGCATATATTTGCTATGGTTGCCATGATAAAGTACAATAGACTGGGTGACTTAAACAATGGAACTCATTTTTGTGCAGTTCTGGAGGTTACAAGTCCAGGATCAAGACTTGGGATGTTGCTCAGTAGCAGGGTACTTGCCTTTGTGCACAAGGTCCTGAGGTCAGCACTTCCCCCTATACATCAGACAGAAGAATGGTCTGTCCTGGGTCCTCTCTCATTTGTTTTACAGATGAGCATCTTTGTGTTGGATTCTAATGTCCTCTGCTTAGGACACTGGTCACCAGTCAGGTCTCCCTCTCTCTTTAACTTAAGTACCCCTGTAAATCACCTGCTTCCAAATAGAGCCACATCCTGGAATATCAACATATGAAATTTGGGTCCACAATTCAACCCTACAGGTCAGGGAAGTGATCAGCCCATTTCTGTGGAAATCAAAAGAAGCTCTTTGATCTTCACGGTTGTTTGAAGTGTTGGTTCAGTGAAACTTACTCAGACAAGGAATGGCTGGCACCTGCCTTCCCCTCTGTGTTCTATCCTGGGGCCTGGGCCTCTCACATTCTGTAGGCTATTTTTTTCTACCCTTTCCACCAAAGGACCCTTGAGACTTTGTCTTCTATCTACATTGAACTAGCTCAGAAGACAAAGGACTTCTATTAACACACTGTACCAACTTCTCAACAAGTAATTGAATTTTTTTTTACATAATGTTTATCAAATTCCATTATTTTCCATTTTTTGCCGGTCCTGGTGCTTGAACCCAGGGCCTGGGCTCTGATCTTGAGCCTCTTTGTGCTCAAGACTAAAGTTCTACCACTTGAGCCACAGTGCCACTTCCAGCTTTTTCTGCTTATGTAGTACTGAGGAATTGAACCCAGGGCTTTGTGCATGCTAGGCAAGCACTCTACCACTAAGCCACATTCCCAGCCCTATTATTTTCTTTTTTAACCCTAGAGTGTACAATAGTTTATTATGTGAGTGTCACATATTTTGTAGTACTGATTTAGTAATTTTTATGTGTTAAAATATTTTATTTTAGTACTGGTACTGAGGCTTGAACTCAGGGCCTCACATTTTCACTTGGCTTTTTCACTCAAGGCCAGTACTCTAACCCATGAGCCAATTTTTATTTTAAAGAACACTGGAAAGCTGGGCACTGGTGGCACATGTCTGTAATCCTAGATATTCAGGAGGCTAAGATCTGAGGATCACCATTCAAAGTCAGCACTTGAGCAAGAAAGTCCATTAACCTCCAAGTAACCACAAGAAAATGGAAGTGGCACTGTGGCTCAAAGTGGTACAGCACTAGCCATGAGCAAAAGAGCTTGGGGACAGCAACTAGACTTTGAGTTCAAGCCCCATGACCACCACCACCAACAACAAGTACATTGGAGTTCATAATGGATACAATAAAAATTCAGATTCTTAAACTATACCCAGTAGTCCTCTGTAGCCCACAAACTGTAGAGGCTTTGATGAAGAGCCCAGCTGAGAGATGGGACCTGTTTTCCTCTGCCTACAATGACTGCTTTTCTCTTTGGCTGCTGAGAACAGAGTCATATGGCCCAAAGTTCCAATCACAGTTCCACAAGATAACTCCTCTAAGAGTGATAGTCACTTTTCTACCAGCAAAGGACATATCAATCTTGAAGTTCTGCCCTGGGATAAAACCCACAGTGATACCTGCTGTGCTCTCCCAATGAGTGTTTTTCCCCTTAAAGGCAGACAATTACTCAAATGAGCCACCAGAGGGCAGAGCTGCACTAGTTTAGAAAATTCCATTTGCCTCCCATTCTAAGAGTATAATGTTTGGAAAACAGAAACCTATCATTAGGGGGTGGGAAGGTGGCTCAGTGGTAAAGTGCTTGCCTTGCATGCATGAGGCCCTGGGTTCAATTCCTCAGCACTACATAAGCGGAAAAAGCCAGAAGTGGGTCAAGTGGTAGAGTTCTAGCCTTGAGCTGAAGAGCTGAGGGATAGTGCCCAGGCCCAGAGTTTAGATCCCACGACCGGACCCCCAAAAAAAGTTTATATGGTTTACATTATGATCTATTCTTATCCACAACAAGCTTCCTAAGAAAGATCATGCTTGCAGAGAGACAGGTCATTTCACTCCACTTTGTACTTCAACATTTGGATTCATCTAATCATTGTTCAACTTTTCTGCTGAAATTAATAATTAGACTGTCCTCTAGAGGCCACTTGTAACACAAGGAACAAGGTTCAAACATTTGTTCTTTTCATAGTTGATCAAATCCTACACCCTACTTGGATCTCAATACTCTCACCATTAAAATTAAGGTATTTAGATGGTAACTCCTCCTAGCCTTTTCTGCATGAGCTATTATTTGGATAGGATCTCATGCATTTGTTCAGGATACCTGAATGTTGAATCTCCTATTTATGACTCCTGTGTACCTGACAGGTATATCTAACAAGTTTGAAGCCCACATTTCAAAACCCAGGACAACTACAAAAAATGGAGGGCCATAGTATTGAAAATGGCTTGGTACTGGCACAAAAAAAGGCCTGAGGACCAAGGAAAAGAAGACCCAGAAATAAATCCACAGACCTACAGCCATCTAATTTGATAAAGGAGCCAAAAACATAGGCTAGAAGAAAGAGAGCTTCTTCAACAAATGGTGCTGCCAAAACTGGTATCCACATGCAAAAACACTGAAACTGGATCGCCATCTCTCACCTTGCACCATTATTGATTCAAAATGGATCAAAGACCTCAATGTAAGTCCTGAAACAATTAAATATTACAGGAAGGAATACAGGAAACATTAGAACTCCTCAGCAGAGGCAGAAATGTTCTGAGTAAAGATCCACAAGCACAACAAATCAAAGAAAAAACAATTGTGATTTCATCAAACTAAAAAGTTTCTGCAATGCAAAGGACATAGTTACCAAAAAATAACTTAGAGACTGGGAAACAATATTGCCACCTATCCATCAGAAAGAGGCCTCATATGTAGAATAGACAGAGAGCTTAAGAAACTAAATTCTCAAGTGGACACTGATAGCTCATGCCTGTAATCCTAGCTCAGGAGGCTGAGATCTGAGGATCACAGTCCAAAGCCGGCCCAGGTAAGAAAGTGTGTGAGACTCTTTTGTGTTGTTGTTGTTGTTGTTGGAAGTGCCCCTTGAGCCACAGAACCACTTCCAGTTTTCTGGTGGTTAATTGGAGATAAGAGTCTAATGGAATTTCCTTACCTGGGCTGGCTTTGAACCATGATCCTCAGATCTCAGCTTCCTGAGTAGCTAGGATTACAGGCATGAGCCATTGGCACTCAGCTCCATGAGGCTCTTATCTCCAATTAAGTATAAAAAAGCCAGAAGCGGAGCTGTGGCACAAGTGGTAGAATATACTAGCCTTGAGTAAAAAGCTCACAAACAGCACCTAAGCTCAGAGTTCAAGCCCCAAGACCCACACAAGAAAGAAAGACAGAAAGAAAGAAAGAGAGAGAGAGAAAGAAAGAAAGAAAGAAAGAAAGAAGGAGGCTGGGAAGGTAGCTCAGTGGTAGAGCACATGCCTTGCATGCATGAGACCCTAGGTTCAATTCCTCAGCACCACATAAGCAAAAAGAAAAAAGCCGGAAGTGGCACTGTGGCTCAAGTGGTAGAGCACTAGCCTTGAGCTGAAGAGCTCAGGCCCCACGACCGGACCCAAAAAAAAAAAAAGAAAGAAAGAAAGAGAGAAAGGAAGGAAGGAAGGAAGAAAGGAAAGAAGGAAGGAAGGAAAGAAAGGGAAGGAAGAAAAGGAAGGAAGGAAGGAAGGAAGAAGGGAGGGAGGGAGAGGAGGGAAGGAAGGAGAAGAGAAGAAACTAAATCTTCAAAGAATCAACCATGCAATTAATAAATGGCTAGAAGAGCTAAACACAGACTTCTCAAAAGAAGAAGTAGAATGACCAATAGACACATGAAGAAATGTTCAACATCTCTGGCCATAAAGGAAATGCAAATCAAAACAACATTGAGATTTCACCTCACCCCAGTTAGAATGGTCATTATCAAGAATACAAGAATACAACAGATGCTGGCATGAATGTGGTCAAAAGAGGAACCCTAAAACACTGTTGGTGGGAAAGTAAACAAGTACTAGCACTCTGGCAAGCAGTGTGGAGATTCCTCAAAAACTAAACATAGGGCTGGGAAGGTGGCTCAGTGGTAGAGTGCTTGCCTTGCATGCATGAAGCCCTGGGTTGGATTTCTCAGTACCACATAAGCAGAAAAAGCAGGAAGTGACACTGTGGCTCAACTGGTAGAGCGCTTGCCTTTAGTTGAAGAGCTGAGGGACAGCGCCCAGGCCCAGAGTTCAGGCCTCACAACTGACCAAAATTAAAAAAAAAAAAAACTAAACAAAGAACTACCTTATGATCCAGCAATTCCACTCCTGGGCATTTATCCAACAGATGACAAACTAGGATCTCGTAAGGCCACCAGCACAACCATGTTCATTGAAATACTATTCACCATAGCCAAAATATGGACTCAGACCAGATGCCCCTTAATGGATGAATGGATCAAGAAAATGTGGTACACACAATGGAATTTTTATACATACACTAGAAAGAATGATACTGCATCATTTGCAAAGAAATGAAGGACCTGGGAAAAATCATGTTAAGTAAAGTAAGTCAGGCCCAGAAAGACAAAGAATGTATATTTTACCTCATATGTAGAAGATAGAATTAATCTGTAAGTATATCATATACACTCCAGGGTGGTATCCAAATACACAAAAGTGTATTAACTGAAATAAGATAAATTCAGAGGGAGAACTCAAACAATGTAACTCCTTAGAAAGTCTTACAGTACAACAAAATATACAACAGGAAATAGGTACTCAAAAGTGTAGGGTGGGATTTAAGGAGCAATGGAGAGGAGGGAGATGAATGAAGACAGGAAGGGGGAAATGCAGTCATGGAATTCAATGTATATGCTTCAATTTTTTTTAAATGAGAGGAGGGGTGGGGTTGGGAGAGATGATGAAAGGGGTGATAGTAATCAAGATTCGCCATATTCATATTTTATTTTGTTGAATGGCAACTCCTTTATACTATTTAAAAAACAATTCTATTGTTATTAAGGTGTTGAACAGAGGGGCTGCTATTTCATAAGTCAGGTCATGAGTACATTTGTTTGACAATGTACCCCTTCATTTACTTTCCCCCTTCATCCCTGCCTACAAATTACATAGGTCGTTTTGCACATACTGAATAGCATGATTGCATTTGTTCACTCCCTTCCTTTCTGCACCCATTCTTTACTCCTCCAGAAGGAAAAAAAAAGAACTAAAACAAAAGCAAATATCATCATTGGACTAAAGACAAAAATAAAATGTTAAAGTCAAGTCCAATGGCCCACACCTGTAATCCTACTCAAGAGGCTGAGATCTGAGGTCACAGTTCAAAGCCAGTCCCTGCAGGAAAGTCTATGAGGCTCTTATCTCCAATTAAGCATTTAAAAAAGCCAGAAGTAGAACTGTGGCTTAAGCAGTAGAGTGCTAGCCTTGGGGGGAGGGGAGGAAGCTCTGGACAGGCCCCAGGCCCTTCGTTCAAGCCCAAGAACTAGCACCAAAAAATGATGAATTAAAATAAAATGTTAAAGAAATGGAGAATAAATTGCATATATAATAATTATGAGATAGGTAGACTTGACATTGAAACAAACTATAAAAATGATGTATGCATTTTTTGGGGGGGGTCTGGTCGTGGGGCCTGAACTCTGGGCCTGGGCGCTGTCCCTCAGCTCTTCAGCTCAAGGCTAGAGCTCTACCACTTGAGCCACAGTGCCACTTCCGGCTTTTTCTTTTTGCTTATGTGGTGCTGAGGAATCGAACCCAGGGCCTCATACATGCAAGGCAAGCGCTCTACCACTGAGCCACCTTCCCAGCCCTTAAATGATCTCTTAAGGGAGATCAAGGAGATTCATGGACTCCTCTTGCAGGACATTGGTAAGATCCTTCCCCATGCTCAAGTAACTTCCCCTTCCTGCAAGTGGCCCTGGGTTTGCCCTGATACAAATCTGCAGATTTGTATCAGGGCAAACTGGAACTTCTCCCATAAAGTGCCCACGGAGGTTAATGGACACCATGCATGGCTATGTTTTTGTTTAAAAAAATCAACTGAGGTCTTCATGGGATGCTCAGCAACTTGATTCCTAGGAACTGGATGATGAACTAACCACACAGAAGCTCTACTGCTGCTGAAACCATTCATTTATTAAAGCTAGTAACATCCAATCTACCCCTAATACCATCCAGGGACCAAACTAAAAACTTGCTTCTGGGTTAATGAAGAAAAGATACACAGCCCTGGAAACACACCCTCATCTTGATAGCACTTGCAGTCTGAATAGCATGGGAAGAAGGGCCATAGACATTAAATTTAAAACCTGAGTAGGCGTTAAGTGATGGAAAATGCTGTAGATAAAGAAACCCTGGACATACAGCATAAGGGGGACTTCAAACTAATGAGAGACTGTCACTTTAAATTATCTTGGCCCTTATGCCTCTCCAGTTAGTTGCTTCGCCTCTGCAGGTGTATGATCAAAGGCCAAAGTTGGTACTACCAGCACAGAATTCACTATGACCCTGGAAACAAAGTGATTTACCTTAATGGCAGGTTTTTTTTCTTTTTTATAATGAAGAGCAACTTTAAGATATTTCTGATTGACAATGTACTTCCCTTAAGGTGGCTCAGGGTCCCAAGGGAATGATCTAGGGTGTTTCCGAGAACAATTGTAGCTACATTTCTTTCAGACTTCATTAACCCAAAGTCCTACATGTCCCTAGAAGAAAAAGTGAATACAGAATATGAAAGGTGTGGTTTCTATCCCATGTGCACTGGGGTCATGGAAATTGCTCTCCAAGAGAAGCCAGGGTGAGCACTCTCCACTACCAGCACGTTGACAAGGTCATGGACTTGAGGTTGGTATCCAGCAGGAACTTCCAGAGAATCCAAGGTGTAAAAGATACTGTTGTCCACCACCCCATCTCTTCCATATACACAGGTAATGACGACCTGTGATAAGAGATGATGAGATTTAATGTGGGAAAACATCGTCTAACTCAACAGGCTCTGTACATCCTGACTCCTGCTCTAACCTCTATGGCACACTACCTAATTACAAATTCCCAGCCTGTCAGGCACAATGGCAATACTGGGAGCGTTTTGACAATATCCCTTCACCCACATCCCACCTCACACCCATTATGGCAGAATCTCTGGGGCTCTGCTGGGAAACTCTATTCTAATATATTACCCACCATGGCTACTAACTATAGGCGAGATTGAAAACTTGAAAGAAATTGAATAAGAAAGGAATTCATAAAGTAAGTATAAACTCTCACTTTTCTCTAATTCTATCAGCTCATTCCTTCAGTTTTTCTTTTCAACAAAATTTAGGTTACCAACTCACATTCACTTTCAACTGTCCAAACCATATCCAGTGGTTATAGGTAAACCCTCTCATTCTTTCCCAACAGTTAATTGAGCCTGATCATTTTGCTGATTTAATGCATATCCTATGGAACTAGGAAAATGGAGAATAGGGATAGGATTGGGAGGGATGGAGGAGAATGATGAAATGGATGACATCAAAATGCACTGTACTGAAAATTGATTTGTTGAATGGTAACCCCTTTATAAAATTAAAGATAATGAAAATATGCTAAAAATAAAACATTTACTACCTCCCAAATCAACTATGAAACTTTGGTCTTAATGATAAGTAGAATATACATTAGACTTCAAGTATTTCCTTTCAATTTTTCAATTATTATTATTTTTTTAATCAGTCATAGGGCCTGAACTCTGAGCCCGGGCACTGTCCCTCAGCTCTTCAGCTAAAGGCTAGCGTTCTAACACTTGAGCTACAGTGCCACTTCCTGCTTTTTCTGCTTATGTGGTGCTGAGGAATTGAACCCAGGGCCTCATGCATGCAAGGCAAGCACTCTACCACTGAGCCACCTTCCCAGCCCCTGCTTTCAATCTTTTAATGAGAGAATAGGCTTCCTTTTGGTGACATATCCCTTTTATATTAGATGTCCCAACACATCCGGTAGAATCCTAGCAACAGAAATTATCACCATAGGAAGGATAAGAAGAGACAAAGGACCAGTACTTTTTTGCACAGGAAATACCTCATACACATGCTTGTGTCTCAGAGGCTTCACAGACACAGCCTGCCTGCGCTGCATTTCTGCCTGGAAGGAAAACACAACCTCCAGCAGGTCACCCTCGTAAGGCTCAAAATCTAAAACAGCCAAAGAGAGAAATCCAGTTAGAATAGATGAATTACTTGCGGTAAGGCCACATTTCACAAGTTGCTCTGTCATTCCTAAAAACAGTTTCTATTACATCTAATGTCCATCTTGAACCTTTAAAGGCCATTAGCCTACTTCAGATGTTGATTCTCCTCCACTAATTTCACAAATTCATGTGAGATAAAGTGCTTTAAGCCAGTCCTTCTGTGGGCATTGCATTATTAGGCAGAGCTGAAATATCTTTGCCAGAAACTGAGTACACTGTTATAAATTCAGTGCTGAAATCTGATGCTGGAGCTAAAAACCATTTGTTTTGGCTATGCTAATACAAATACAAAGTTGGCCAACAAAGCATCATAGTGAACATGCATTCTTGGAAAATCAGAAACTGACAGAACCAAAATGTACTTGGCATTGCTTTTGTTGAAAACATCATCAATAACTGCATGCAAAAATGCTGTGATATTCTCACAATGTAAACTGAACATCTAATAATCATTTCCAAGATATGAATATGTATATATAGATACAAATTAACAGAAGTCCAGAACATGGGGGACTGAATGCAAAAAACACTGAGACCAGAGCTTGGAAGGTGGCTCAGTGGTAGAGTGCTTGCCTTGCATGCATGATGCCCTGGGTTCGATTCCTCAGCACCACATAAGCAGAAAAAAAAAGCTGGAAGTGGCACTGTGGCTCAAGTGGTAGAGTGTTAGCCTTGAGCTGAAGAGCTGAGGGACAGCGCCCAGGCCCAGAGTTCAGGCCCCACAACCGGATCCACAAAAAATAAATAAATAAATAAAAATTTAAAAAAAAACACTGAGACCAACAGGGACACCCTAGTTTTCTTTTTATGCTGTTCTAGAATATGAGCTTCCCAACAGGCTTGGTTCTCTGAAGGGCTACTGTGTGAACCAATCCAATTGGGCAGTTCTTTTTTTTTTTAATGAGTTTTAAGATTGGGCTGAAGTTAGAAAAATCAGTAAAAATCAGTTAGGAATCTTTTTTTTTCTTGTTTTGCTGATTGAATCCAGTGCTCTGAGCATGCCATCTAGCTACATCTCCAGACCATCAATTGGAAATGTTTATTTTAAAAAGTCAACAGGTAGCTGGGTGACAGTGGCTCAGGTCTTTAATCCTTGCTATTCAGCAGGCTGAGATATGAAGATCACAGTTCAAAGCCAGCCCAGGCAAGAAAATCCATGAGAATGTTATCTCCAATTAACTACCAAAACCCAGAAGTAGAGCTGTGACTAAAGTGGTAGATCACTAGCCTTGAGAAAAAAAAAATCAAGGACAATACATAGGCACTGAGTTCAAGCCCCAGTACTGGCAAAAAATCATCATCATCATCATCATCATCATCATCATCATCATCAGGTATACCAGTAAAATTCAATTTTGAAACTTGTAGAGAATTTCAATTCTTGTTGAAATTTGCAAATAAAATGATGCAATGAAACTAGATGATGGAGCTGGGCACTGGGGGCTCATGCCCGTAATCCTAGCTACTCAGGAGGCTGAGATCTGAGGATCACAGTTCAAAGCTAGCCCAGACAGAAAAGTCCATGAGACTCTTTTTTGTTGTTGTTGGTCATGGGTCTTGAACTCTGGGCCTGGGTGCTGTCCCTGAGCTGTTCAGCTCAAGGCTAGTGCTCTACCACTTGAGCCAGAGCTCCACTTCTGGTTTTCTGAGTAGTTTATTGGAGATGAGTTTCTTGAAAGTTACTGCCCAGGCTGGCTTTGATCCACGATCTTCAGATCTCAGCCTCCTGAGTAGCTAGGATTACAGGCATGAGCCACCGGCACCCCACTTCCATCAGACTCTTTTTTGTTTGTTTGTTTTGTTTTTTGTCCAGTCGTGGGGCCTGAACTCTGGCACTCTTATCTCCACTTAACCACCAAAAAACCAGAAGTGGCACTGTGACTCAAGTGGTAGAAACTGAGTGATGGTCTGTAGAGACAGCTCACTGTGGCAAGGGTCTTTTCTCTGTGTGTTCCAGTCAAAGAGGGGCTTGAAAGCAGGGTCTTGGTGCTATCCCTTAGCTATTTAAGCTCAAGGCCTGCACTATATCACTTAAGCCACAGTTCTACTACCAGCTTTTTTATCTGGTGATTTCATTTCCAAACTAACTTCAAACCACAATCTTCAAATCTCAACCTCCTGAATAGCTATCATTACAGGCATGAGCCACTGGCACCCTGTGTAGCTAGAGTCTAATAATTAGTACTGGCTCACCAAACTGCAGTCACTTTGTCCTATAGTTACTAGAACATGTCAATAGTTTCTTCATAGTTTGCCTCACCTTTTCCCTAGCTTGGAATATTTTCTCTGGCTGGCTTTTCTTACCCTTCACATCTCAGCTCAACTGTCACCGCTTCAGAGCAGTGTTCCCTGATCTGTTCTCTATAGTAAACCCTACACCAACCCCAATTTTACAATCACAGTACCTTGCTACCTTTGAAGAACAGATTTTTTTCATTGGATAGGGAATCATTCTTGCTGTCTTTAACCACCACATTAGGATGAAAGTGTTACGAAAACAATACTTTAGAAGAAGGGATAGTGGTAAATATGTATAAATGTATAACTCAGTCATATCTTTGGTATTATTGACATGTTCAGCACTGTTCATCTTGACAATGTTTCTAGCAAGGCTACCATTGCTGGTCACTTCCTGTTGGCATGGTAACAAGATACCAAGAAACTGCCACTGGACCTTAGCACTCACGTGGATCTTTCCTCACAGAATTGAGAATTTAAGAGCAAACAGATCATAAAATTCTAGCTATGATCAGATAATTATCTTTGGGGTCTGTCTGGGATACCAACTAAAATCAACTTCTGACTTTCACATCTAAGAACAGTATAACTGGAAATACAATTGTGTGACTGAAAAATGTCCTATTTTGTATCCAAGGTAGATGGTAGTTGATTAGACATAAGCAGGTACATTTTATTCTTGCTTCCAATTTAACTTTCCAAATCCAGCCTAGCCGGGGATGGCAGGAGCATGGAGTCCAGATGAAGCAGTTCCTAGCCTAAGCAACCTTCCTCAGTGTATAACAGTGTTCTCCCTGCTCTGCTTAGTAACATCATTCGCATCATGTCATGCTAAGGCATTCCCATGCCCATCACCAAAGAAAAATGGTAAGTACCCCACAGGCAAAATTCTTCAATCTCTCCACCCCTCATGGTCAGACCTCTATCACACTGAACCAAACTCAAATGCCATTTTTATATTAGTAAATTCTTTCCTTTTTAGTAGATCATGGGGCTTGATCTCAGAGCCTAGGCACTGTTCCTGAGCTCTTTTGCTCAAGGGTAGTGCTCTACCATTTTGAGCCACACCTCCACTTCTGGTTTTCTGGTGGTTACTTGGAAAGAAGAGTTTCACAGGTGTTCTTTCCTGGGCTGGCTCAGATCTCACCCTCCTGAGTATCTAAGATTATAGGCATGAGCCACCAGCACCCAGCAACAAACTAATTCTTTAGGAAGGAAAAATGAAACATTATATCTACTATTAGCAAAAACAGTTCAACAACAGATACACAAGCACAGACACATTGAAACAAGGGTATCTTCAAACTATATATTAAAGCATTTTCAGTATAAATATTATCCTGGCAAACTTGTAATATTGTTAGTTACATTAGAAATCTGATACAAAAGTTTCACAAATAATAGTAACTTCCTGAAATAAATGCCAGTATAACAAACGATACCATGAGTTATTTTTTTTGTTTGCTTTGTGTTTTTTTTTGTCAGTTGTGGAGCTTGAACTTAGGGCCTGGGCACTGTCCCTGAACCTCTTTGTGCTCAAGGTTAGTGCCCTACCACTGAGTCACGGTGCCACTTCAGTTTTCGAGTGCTTAGTTGGAGGTAAGTCTCACAGAGATTTTTCTGCCCAGGCTGGCTTTGAACCATGATCCTCAGATCTCAGCCTCGTGAGTAGCTGGTTAATGCCTGTTACTCAGGAGGCTGAAATCTGGGGGACTGCCATTTTGAGGCCAGCCTCAGCACAAAAATCTGAGAGATTTCATCTCCAAAATAACCAGAGAAAGAACTAGGCTGCAGGCATGCCTCTAGTAGTGTGTGAGCCAAGCAAAACCAAATGAATGGAAGGACCTATGTTCAAACACCAGTATATCCAAAAATTAAAATAAAAAAATACTATGTATTTGTTCCTAATTGTCATACTCCAAAATGTCCATATCCAAACATTCAAGGGTGCTTGATGAAAACCAAATATATCAGAAACTTAGTTCAAGTATTAAAATCATCTCATCAAATAAGTATACACCCTGGAGAAGATGCCCCTAACTACCTCCAAATCTAACTGATAATATTTAGAAGTTACATAAGACCTAATTTCAAATTTCACAAAATGTAAACTTACCTTTACAAACAACATCCAGAGAGAAACAAGTTGTGTGCTTAATATACTTATCAACACCCACTCCAGAAGTAACAGACCCAAAGGTAAGATTGGATGCTGATGGTCCATCACAATAATCTTCACAGACAGCATCCACCTATGAGTTAGAGAAAGACTTGCTTCAAACATGACACAGGTTATAAAAATAAGCTGAGATCGTTGAGGATGAAAAAATAGTTTAAACAAATATAAACATTGGAGAGTATATTTCTCAATATTTAAAAATTCCAATAGTTATACAGGCATGATTCTTGTAATGGTTGTAAGGGAAGACAACAAAATGATTTCTCAAATGACACAGAAAACTAAACTTACAGGAATAGCTACAAAAATCCCCCAAACTAGCCAGGCATTGGTGGTTCAGGCTTATAATCTCAAGTACTTAGCAAGCTGAGATCTAAGGATCATGGTTCAAAGCCAGCCTGGGAAGGAAATATCCTGAGACTCCTATTTCCAATCAAGCATCAAAAACTAAAAACTGGAAGTGGAACTGTGGATCAAGTGATAGAGTGCTAACCTTGAGAACAAAGCTCAGGGACAGTGCCCAAGCCCTGAGTTCAAGATCCAGGAAGGACACCAAAACAAAACAAACAAACAAACGACCAAACTGCTGGGCACTGGTAGCTCACACTTGTAATCCTAGCTACTCAGGATGCTTAGATCTGAGTGTTACAGTTCAAAGTCAGCCTTAGCAGGAAAGTCCATGAGATTTGTGGGGGGGGGGAGGGGGTCCAGTCGTGGGCCTGAACTCTGGGCCTGGGCACTGTCCCTCAGCTCTTCACCTCAAGGCTAGTGCTCTACCACTTGAGCCACAGTGCCACTTCTGGCTTATTTTTTCTGCTTATGTGGTGCTGAGGAATCGAACCCAAGGCTTCATGCATGCAAGGCAAGTGCTCTACCACTAAGCCACCTTCCCAGCCCTCCATGAGACTCTTACCTCCAATTAACCACTGAAAAAAAATCTGGAAGGGGAACTACGGCTTAAGTGGTAGAATGCTAGACTTGAGCAAAAAATTTCAAGGAGAGTCTCTAGGCCCTGAGTTCAAGCCCTAGGACCAACACACAAAAGAAAACCCAAAATACGTGGGTTCTGATGACTTATGCCTGTAATCCTAGCTACTAAGAGAATGAAATCTGAGGATCCTGGTTCAAAGCCAGTACAAGCAGGATAAGTCCTTGAGACTATCCCCAATTAGCCATCAAAAAGCCAGAAGTGGAGCTGTGGCTCAAGTAGTAGAACATGAGTCTTCAGCAAAAGACCTCAAGGACATCACTCAAGCCCTGAGGTCAAGCTCCAGAGCCACCACTCTCTCTCCCTCTCCCTCTCCCTCTCCCTCCCTCCCTCTCTCTCTTTTTCTCTCTCTCTCTCTCCAAAACATAAATAAAAATTATAGCAGGAAAACCAAGCTAGCAAATGATAAAATATGCTATAATGTTTCAGAAATGCAAACCACTTGGTCATAACTAAGGATAATTAAGTGGGTATGTTAGATTTTCCCCATGAGGTTGTGTTCAATGGCATGAGGGGCATTTGAACTTGGTAAAGGAAAGGTGAATCCTTACATTCAGCATATACATGGGGGCAGAAAGTCATTCACAAAAGTCTGCATCCTTCTCTCCCTTGCTACACTTAAACCAATGCCAGATAGACTATTCAAATGTAAACAACTTTCACAGGACTAATCTGTGATAAATATGTGAGGGGTAAATTGTGACTGCCGCTAAAAGTCAATGTTTAAGGGTAAACTTGGGAGATAAGCCCACCATAAAGGTCCTGAAACTCCAATTTACCTAACATGCAAATACTTCTAATATCCGCGGCAAGTAATTCTGAGAAGTTGCTCTATTTTCCCCAAACTGATAAGGAAATACAAGTAAAAATTATTCCTTAGATGGTCAAAATTTTCAGAGATTGATAGTATACAAACTGTCCCATCCGGCTGCTTACAGTGTCAGTACTGTGACAATAGTAAAGCTGGACACAAGAGGCTCATGCCTGATATCAGGAGGCCAAGCTCCAGAGGACCTTGGTTCAAAGCCAGCCTGGGAAGAAAAGTCCTCAGACTCTGTCTCCAATTAACCAGCAAAAAGCTGGGCTGATGGCCTGTCAATCACATTTCTACAAATACAAAGATCCATTACATGTGAGGGGAAAATAAGGAAATTACAGGAAAATATATACACTGATTTATTACTAATCATGTTTTAAATAAGAAGAACAGATAAGATATATAATTGACACTTTTGCTAAATAGACAGCACCAGTAAAATGAAAGCAGATGTCTCCTGCATTCATGTTAGTTGAGAATGAAATCCCATTCTCCCTCCATTCCCTCAGGTCTCTTCAGAGAGGCTGGAGAAATAGCATCAATGCTGACTTCACAAAACCACAGATCATCTCGACCTCACAGAAATCTTACTTTGATTGTTTTCCATCCACGGCCTGTTTCATCTTCCTCCACTAAGGCAAAAACTTTTTGTCCAATGTGCAAAGGGACATTGCCAGTCACATCTTCCTTACTGAAGAAAATGGACTCATCAATCCAGCCATGGTCATTAAAGACTCTTGTCACAACTCCTTTCACAGCTTTTACCTTGATGGTCTCTGCAATGTAAACACATAGGAACATGAGTTAATGCATGCATGCACTACTAATAAGCCCTACCAGAGAGCTGGGAATGTGGCTTAGTGGTAGAGTGTTTGCCTAGCATGCATGAAGCCCTGGGATGAATTCTTCAGTACCACATAAACAGAAAAGGCCAGAAGTGGCACTGTGGCTCAAGTGGTAGAGTGCTAGCCTTGAGCAAAATAAGCTCAGGGACAGTGCCTAGGCCCTGAGTTAAGCACAGTGGCTTCAGACCAAAAGCATTTGAGTGCAGAAGCTAAGAGCAGAGTTTGGGACCCAACTGCTTGCCCTTGAACTGCAGCTCCTCCCCTCATCTTCTGTAGAATAAGCATTTTTGTTAACATTTGCAACTGGTACCCATCTATATAATCAGGATATTGCCAACACTGTCCTTACTGAGGATAGAGTTCCATGGTACACTGTTTGCCTACCAAGCACAATGCTCTGGTTTCTACTTCAGCACCATAAAGAGAAAGGAAAAACAATGCAAAAAGAAAAACTCAAACTATATTGTCTGCCTCTTATGCTGGTTATAAATATTAAGTAACATGTGCATATATGTGCGTTGCAAATATCAGGTTCTCCTTTAATTCAGAGAAGCCATAGGAAGAGATTGCCAGGCCTGATGAGGTCATGGGAGGTCATGCTTTGATCACAGGTTCTCCTGTTTATAGACTCAGCAAGACACAGTTTACAGGCTTGTCCTCCAGGGCAGCATCATTTATTTGAGCACATTGGCAGCACACTGTCCAGCAGTGGTATACAGGATATGTACTGTGTGTACTGTGTGACGATTTCTTGGAAGGAGGTCTAGGCCCCAGACCCATATATATCATGGCAAAGTACACATGGCACAACAAACATGCAAACTGCTTAAAACTGTGAAGGCCACCCACAGTTTAGAACCTTTGTTGCTTCCCTATCTGCATTTAGAAATCCAGAAAATCCATTATTCTTATGCAATTTCATCATTATCAACAACAGCATCCAGTATAGCATCTGGAGATTTTTAAACACTGGCCAGACAAAGCACATAGACAGGTGCAAAATATAAGGTCTAGCTCAAATATGCCCCTACTCTCTTTGCCTTTGTTTCTTTCCTGACTGAATACTTAGGTGTTTTAAAGTGGTTGTTGTATTTTCTTTTTACCTGCTTGAAGCTTGAACTCAGGACTGGAATGCTGTCCCTGAGATTTTTTTTGCTCAAGGTTAGCGCTCCACCACTCCAGCCACAGAACAACTTCCAGTTTCTTCAAAGTTTGTTGGAGATAAGAATCTCACACACTTTCCTGCCTAGGCTTTCAACTGTGATCCTCAGATCTCAGCCTCCTGAGTATCTAGGATTATACACAACTGGTACAGAGCTGAATTTTTTTTTCTGCAGTTAGAAATGGGACCCAAGACCTTTACATGCTAGGAAAACACCATTACCTACACACTCACCAGCCCTTGGGTGTACTTCTTTTGTTGTTAAGGTTTTGTGTTTGTGTCTGCATATGTATGTGTGGCACTGTTAGAACTCAAGTCCTTAGGCTTGCTAGGCAGGTACTCTATCACTGAGACACCTCAGTAGGTTTTGACTGAACATAGTTATTACACCACAGTTTGCAATCTGAGCCAGTATCCTTTTTAGCACCTGCAGTGGACCACAGTACCTCTGATACCTTTCCAGGGACTTGGGTTCATAGACCCGATGGCTGAAAAGAAGCATCAGTAAGACAGATTATAGAATCAGAAGCCAAAAGCCAGGCGCTGGTGGCTCACGCCTATAATCCTAGCTACTCAGGAGGCTGAGTTCTGAGGATTATGGTTCAAAGCCAGCCAGGGCAGGAAAGTCTGTGAGACTTCTTTTTAGTCAGTAGTGGGGCTTAAACTCTGGGCGTGAACACTGTCCCTCAGCTCTTCATCTCAAGGCTAGCACTCTACCACTTGAGCTACAGCACCACTTCTGGTTTTCTGGTGGTTTACTGGAGATAAGAGTATCATGGAGTTTCTTGCCCGGGCTGGCTTTGGACCATGATCCTCAGATCTCGGCTTCCTGAGTAGCTAGGATTATAGGCGTGAGCCACCAGTGCCTGTCACCTGTGAGACTCTTATCTCCAATAAAACACTCAGAAAACTGGAAGTGGCACAGTGGGTCAAGTGGTAGAGCGCTAGCTTTGAGCTGAAGAACTGAGGGACAGCGTTCAGGCCCAGAGTTCAAGCCCCATGACCACCAAAAAAAAAGAGAGAGAGAGAATCAGAAGCCAAGGAAATAGTTGCTGCTTGAAAAGATGTGTCAAATTTATTAGCAAAAAGGATTGGGGTATATCCAACAACAGTGCCAACCTAGCAAAGGCAAATCCCTAAGTTTCAAACCCAGAACTATGTGAAAAATAAAAAGATGCCACTATATAGGTACTCAGTGCCAGACTTAGGCTTTTAGAGTACAAAGGTGAACAAGTTTGGAGAGTACATATCCCTGATCAGCTAATGTGCTGGTTTTATCCTCAATTCAGTAGAGTACAGAGGTAGGACTTTTGGAAGAACATTGCATAATTTGGTTCTAATTTCAATAATGACTAATAATGATTATCCTATTCAGGGGTCTGAAGATTACTAGATTTAGGAGGAAGGAGCTGTTTATACAAGGAATTTTTCTCTGAACTTCCTGGCTGCCATGAAGTGAACAGGTTCTAACACATGTTTCCCACTACAAGTGAAGGTCAATTGTCTCTGTGTAAACCTTCAGATCTCACAAGCCAAACTCCATAGGAAATGTACTCATTACTTTATGTAACTGTAATCCCTCTGTATAGTATTTTACAATAAAAACATAAATATGTGTGTGTGTGTGTGTGTGTGTATATATATATATATATATATATATATATATATATATATATATAAAGAACTTACAAGCCAAGATAAATCCTCCTTCTTTGCAGTTGATTGATCTCAGGTATTTTGTCATAGTGACAGAAAAAAAGCTGTCACAAGTAAATATACATGCATGCCCCCAAGAAAGAAAATAAAGCTTGCCCTCATATATTCAGACCAATACGACTGTAAATATAAAAGAAATCTTTGCCTGCAAGTCTTTGACACAGGAATCTACCTGCAGTCGTGGCTTCCTAATAAAGACTCCCAATTTGACCTCTCAAAAAAAAATCTTTCTATAATCATTGCATTTAGGAGGCTGAGGTAGATGATCATGAGTGTGATGCTGCCATGGACTACAAGTGGATATACCCTGTCTAAAAAGAATGTTAATGCCAGGCGCCAGTGGCTCACTCCCATAATCCTAGCTACTCAGGACACTGAGATCTGAGTATCACAGTTCAAAGCCAGCCAGTGAAAGGAATTTTTCCTACTCTTATTTCTAACTAACCAAAAAAAGCTGGAAATGGAGCCTGTGGCTCAAATGTTAAGAGTGGTAACCTTGAGCCAAAAATATCAGGGACAGCACCCTGGCCCAGAATTCAAGCCTCAGGATTGCACAAATAAAAGAAATCCTAGAAGACTAATTATGATCAAGAAATATTCTATACATAAATGGGCTTGTTAAAATGGGGGTGGGGGAGAAACCAGGAATCATGCCCATTCACTTGGCATCTATGGGAAAAATGTTCAAAGGTACCTGGAGAAGTTGGGGGAGGGGAAAGACAGCTTCTGAAGAAACTACATTTTCCTTTTTTTTTTTTGAGAATGTCTTATACAACCCAAGCCAGCCACTAATTCAAGATCTTCCTGCCTCTACTTCCCAAGTGCAGGACCTACTCATATTCACCATAATATGCTGCACAAAGACTTTTCCTCACTGCATTAATACCACTTTGAAATAGAGAGTCAGGGTTGTGGGTAGATGTAAATTGGTCCAGCACTTCAGACACAGGAGTGGGGGCGTGTTGTTGTATTGTTGCGAGATGAGAGTCGTGGGAGAGGCAGTGGGAAATCCGGGTAGCGAATGCGGATGAATTGAATGAGGGACATCTGAACATGGAGGTTGAGAAAGTAGTAGGCCGGAGTGAGGATGGGGGACAAAGAGGCAGGAATGGCGTTATTTGGGTTGGAGGCAACTGTGGGAGATGAAGGGCGGACTCAAGAAGTCGGAGATGCTAACGTTTTAAGATGGCGTCCCTCTGGGTGCTGAGAGGCCTACACAGTCCCCGAAGCCCCAGACCGGCCTCAATGGGCCAGTCCCTCGGTGAGGAAAAACATGAGGTGAAACGTGAGGTACCTTCCAGGAGACACTTGTTCTGCTCCTTCTCATCCTCGGACACGGTCCGCTTTCCAAAGAAACTGAGAGCTTTGGACAAAAACCGATGCATGTTCCTGTGGTGGGTGAGGCCTGAGCCCCAACAGCCTCTGATGTAAGAGAAGCTTCTGTCGGTCTCTGCCTCCTGTGAGCTAACGAACGAGCGGAAAAGCGCCGTGGTTCAGCCAATGGGGTGCGTTTTTATCATTGATGACCAATGAGAACCATCCGGTGAGTAGGCGGGACTTCACAAGTCTTGCTGCCACGTGGCAGGCTGTGAGGGGAGGTGGGGTTGGAAGGCCAGCTTCAAATTCCCACCAATTGGATCTTGCTGTACATTTTCTACCTATAGGTTCTGCTCTGTGGGACTTTTCTGGAAGGCCAGCGCCTGACTCACAAAATACAGCAGCAAACTGCCTTGAGTATGTAGACGGGCTCCAAGGCCTAGCTCCAAGATTGCCATCTTCCATGTCTCAGTGCCTCTATATCCTTTTCTTTTTCCTCATACACCAGTCTTATGTCCCACACCCACTCCATCCTGGCATCTCTAAGCAAGGGCTCTGTTCAGTGTTAAATGTTAACATAGATGACATAGAAAAACCAAACTTTCACATTTAATTGGACCTCAAAACACAAGCTGGCTACCAGAGCTGCTTATGAGCTGGGGCTATAGTACAACACAGCAACCACAGTAGTTCTGAGAGATGATTTCGATGTGAGTAAGAAATCTGTCAAGGATGGCCAGTGATGCACCACTACGTGGGGTATTTGGGTTGGGTCACTACTGGGATCTTTGGTGGCTTTTGAAATATTTTTTTTTTGTATGAAGACCCAAGCACCTCTGATTTCTTTCAGGCTGTGAAACCGTTCCATGAGAAGGACATGGATTTCTCAAGCCAATTTATAGAGAAAGATACAGTGAATCTTATTCTTTTGTACAAGCTTGACTAGTCTGGAGCTCCATATGGCCTTAGAATCTAATAAAGAGGCCAGAATCAGTCTTCCTGCCCTTTCTCACCAGCATGAACCCTGCATTAGGATACAAAGATTCATTAGTTCTGTCTGCAGTAGCAAGCAGGCAGCAGGGAATTAATAAAGCAGGCATGCCTGTAATCCCTGTACTCTGGAGGCAGAGATAGGATGATCTGTAATGAGCTTCAGTTGCAAAGTTACATCTTATCTCAAAAAACAAAAATAAAAAACCCCAAACCAGGCAAGCTGTTGTATTTCTTATGCTAAGCAAGCAGAGACAGAGAGCTGCAGGAAAACTGGTTGACCAATAACCAAAAAGATGATGGCAAATCTAACCAAGGACTGTCCTTGAGCTTCATTGTACCTTCATTGTATATAATCAGTTAACATAGGATCTCTGCCCAGTTGTGTGTGTGTGTGTGTGTGTGTGTGTGCAAGATGATACTTCTTTATTAAAAAGTCTCCTATAAATAAGCATTTATTTTGTCATTTCAGAATACTTGATATCATATGTATGTGACTAAAATGTACATATATTTAAGAACTCACTGAGCTTTCTATAAATGTGTAAACATTTTGCTAGTGGAACTGATCTGGCTGTTCATCCACTAATGCTAAGAGGCCAAAGCAATGAAAGATAAGAGCTAAGAAAACAGCCACTATTTTGGTCCTTGCTCTCTGTAATTATCCAGAATCTAGGAGATGATGGATCCCTCTAGAACAACTCTTCAACTCTGCTAAGTCATCCATCATCCTGATCAGGGAGGCTGCAGAGACCATGGAGGTTGGACTCTAATGAGTGTATCTTCTACAAGAGAAAAATCATTAGAGAATTCAAGGGAAATCTGCCTCTTTATCTCTAATAGGCTTATTCATTCAGATCATAATGTTCTTAAATTAGGGGGATGTTATTTATGGCAGTTTTATTGAGATCTATTTCATATACCATACAATTCACCTATTTAACTCAATGTTTACTTCTTCAGTTAGTTTTGAGAGTTTATGCCTTTTTAGTAATTTCTCTATTTTATGGAGGTCATCTAAACTTTTGGCATAAAATCATTCATAGAAGTTTCTACTGCTTTTTTTTTCTGGAGCTTGAACTCAGGGTCTGAGCACTATTTCTGAGGTGTCTTTTGCTTTTAAATCAAAGCTAATGCTCTACACATAAGCCACAGCTCCACTTCCAGCTTTTTATTTTTTTGGCAGTAATTAGAGATAAGAGTCACATGGGCTTTCCTGCTGGGGTTAGCATTGAACCATGATCCTCACATCTCAGCCTCCTAAGTAACTAGGATTATAGGCATGAGCCAGGTATCATCCACAGGTGCTCAGCCTCTTCTACTGCTTTATTTGGGGGGGGGGGTCTGGTCGTGGGGCCTGAACTCTGGGCCTGGGCGCTGTCCCTCAGCTCTTCACCTCAAGGCTAGTGCTCTACCACTTGAGCCACAGCGCCACTTCCAGCTTTTTTCTTTTTGCTTATGTGGTGCTGAGGAATCGAACCCAGGGTCTCAGGCATACAAGGCAAGCACTCTACCACTGAGCCACCTTCCCAGCCCCCTTCTACTGCTTTTATAGATAGGTTTGTCCTGTCATTACTGAGATTAATAATTTGTATCTTTTTTAGTCCATCCATCTTATAGTCTTGCTGATTATTCAGAACATTTCAAATAATTAATTTTTGTTTTGTTAGTTTTCTCAGGTGTGTTTTTGTTCAGCATTTCATTTGTATACACATTTATTCTTTTTATTTCTTCCCTTTTGCTTGATTGGGTTAAGTCCCTTTTCTTTTTTGCAGTTTCTTATTGTTGTAAGGTGAATCCAGTTGGGAATCCAGTCAGAAGAAAACAGAGAAGCCATATGTTGAAAGATCAAATCGGGAGTCTTTATTTGAAGGCCACTGACTGCATGGTAGACTCCTGTCTGAAAGACAAGGAGCCCAGAACAGAGCTTACACCAAACTTTTTTTGGTCTTTTTTGGTACTGGCGATCGAACCCAGGATATTGCACTTGCTAGGCAAGCGCTTTGCCACTGAGCTACATCCCAGCCCATACACCAAACTTTTAAAGACAAAAATGACATGTTTAGGTGGTGACAAAGCCCCAACATAAATAAAAGGCACCAAGAAAGACTCCAGAAGCAAGATTTCCCTGGGGCTAAACAACATGATACATTCACATATCCTCTCTGGGTCTAAAAAACAAGGTTTGTCTGCAATTCAAAGGGTGGTTGTCTCACCTCTAGGCCTTGGTAGCTGGGTAGACAGCACCCTTCATCTGGTTAGGCACCAGGATTGCTGGGAAAAGAAGGTGACTTACTTAGACCTACTCTATCCTTTACTTCATTCCTTACTGTTTTTATGTACATGAAATCAAATAATTGATTTCTCAGAGAGCTGCATCAGGCCGTATAAGGTTTTAGGTGAGAAAAGGACCATGCAGAGAGGCATAAAAGGATTAACAGGAAAATTTATTAGGGTATACTCCCGGGCAAACTCCCTGGTCAGGATCAGAGAGGTCATACTGAATTTGGTTGTAGCAGAGCTTTATAGGTAGGGTAAAAGTAGAACTTGTAGTGAGCGGGGACTTGTAGCACATAGCTTGTTTTGCCCATTTGAAGGGTTTTAGGCCAGTGCACTGTAAGAATGGTTGATTCAGATGGTGTTTTTGATAGGGAAATGGTATATCTCAGAGGCAGCACCCAGTTTTACCCCAGTGGCCTAATATTTTTCCTGGCTGCCTACTTTCAGCGTCTTTGGTTTGGAAATGGGAGGATGACAGTCATCTGGATACTTCCTGCTGAGGAGGGGCATAGTGAGGTTGTATGTCAGTTGTCTAGGACGCCAGAGGGGAAGTTGGCAGGCGGGGAAGTTGGCAGGGAGTGTATGGGTTGCAGGAGAAGCAGCCGATTAACCTTTGCTCTGGTCATTTTCTGGATGCGGTTCTGAATAAACTTTAGGAGGCATGAGGCAAATAGAAAGAAAATACCAATTAAAATTAGTGGGCCTGGGGGCTGGGAAGGTGGCTCAGTGGTAGAGCGCTTGCCTTGCATGCCTGAGGCCCTGGGTTCTATTCCTCAGCACCACATAAGCAAAAAGAAAAAAGCCAGAAGTGGCGCCATGGCTCAAGTGGTAGAGAGCACTAGCCTTGAGGTGAAGAGCTGAGGGACAGCGCCCAGGCCCAGAGTTCAGGCCCCACAACTGGACCCCCCAAAAAATAAAATAAAATAATAAAATTAGTGGGCCTACTAGGGTCAGTAACCATTCAGCCAGGGGACTTTGAAAGCAGTCTAGGATGGGTCCCCTGGCTTGCTGATGTTTACGTTTTTCCTGCAGCTTGTTTAGGGCCTCGATGTTTTGTTTTATCAAACCTGATTCGTTGATCATTATTCCCGCAAAAATAGGCAGATCCAAACGTTTTTGGTCATCAGAAGGTCCAGGCCTCGGCGATTTTGAAGAGCCACTTGTCCTAGGGAAGTAAGTTGGCACTAGAAGGAGGCCAGAAAAGTCGAGGTGGCCTGAAAGGAGCTTACCTGAGAGTTCCTGAGCTGAAACTAGACTAAGTCCAAGGGCTCTTCACGCAAAGGCCACACCCCCAATAGACAAAACCAGGTTGCCCCCCACCATAACAGGCAGAAAAGCTGCCTGTCTCGCCCTGTCATGGGGTAGGAGCCAACTCACTTTGACCTTTGTGATTAAGGTCAGTTGAGGAACAATAGAAACTAGTATGCAAGGTGTAGTGGTACTGTTAAGCATTGAACCAAGGCTCCACATCAGTGCACCAATTCTGACTCAATGTAACTAACTTAAAACTGCCCTTTTTTCCTTTGGCTTGTGAAACTGGGTTATTTCAGAACTGCCTCAAGGCACTGCTTTGGTAGAGAAGTGTGCTAGATTTTAAGGCTAAGAACAGGACTAGGTCTCATTCCTCTTACTACCTCCAGTGCAAGTATCAGCCACGTAAGAGGGCCCATTGCTGGTGGCTGGGAGGAAAGGCAGTCAACTCCCATGACCCAGACCTGGGAAGGAATTAAGGGGCCCCAGAAGGAAGGGAGGACTGATAGGTAGCCCCTGTATGGACCAAAAAGGAAATGGCCTTACTCACTATCTAGATAATTACCCTAGGCTTGATGAGGGTAATTGGGGTTGGCGAAGCCAGGTGTCTTCAGTCTTCAGCAGCCAGGCCCAGGACCAAAGGTGGCATTTTAGGGGAGGGAAGGACTATACCTCCACAGCTAGGCACAGAGGAGCAGTCGGTCTTCCAGTATCATTTTTGATTGCACAGCAAACATGGTTTTAGGGGAGGACAGGGTTTAGGGCATGCCTTTGTCCAGTGCCCCTCCTGGCCACACTTGAAGCAAGATCTAGGCGGTAGACACTTTCCTCCAGAGCTGCATGGCATAGAGGGACTTATGGCAGAGACCAGGGTTTGGGCTTGGTAGGTTGCCTTTTGCTGAGAACAAACTTCCCTATCAGCCTTTTCCTGTACCTCGAGGGTATAAAAAACTTTAAAGACCACGTTTACCAGGTAATGGATATGGGTCTGAGGGCCGTCCTCTGCCTTCTTGAGTTTTTGTTGTTGCTGTTTTTGGTTGGTCATGGGGCTTGAACTGTGGGTCTGGGTGCTATCCCTCAGCTCTTCAGCTCAAGGTGAGCACTCTTCAGCTCAAGGCTAGTGCTTTAGTACTTGAGCCACAGCTCCACTTCTGACTTTTTGGTGGTTAATTGGATGTAAGCGTCTTATAGAGGGGAAGGGAAAAAACAAAATGCTTAAATAGGGATACAGTTTCACCCACTGTAACAATGAGATGTACAAGATACTATGTTGAAAAATGAACTTTACAATTTAGGCTGGGAAAGGGCTGTGGAGGTGGGAGGGCAGGGATGGTAGGGAAAACAAAGGAGGAGGCAACAATGCTTGATAGGAAATGTACTCATTGGGGCTGGGAAGGTAGCTCAGTGGTAGAGTGCTTGCCTTGCATGCATGAGGCCCTGGGTTTGATTTCTCAGCACCACATAAGCAGGGGAAAAAAAAGCCGGAAATGTATTCATTACCTTGCTCATGTAACTGTAATCCCTCTGTACAGTATTTTTACAATAAAAAAAAGTATTTAAAAAATGAGTGTCATAGACTTTCCTGTCCCGGCTGGCTTTGAACCGTGATCCTCAGATCTCAGCCTCCTGAGTAGCTAGGTTTGTATGCATGAGCCACCGGCGCCCGGCTAACCTTGAGCTTATTTTTTATATCTGGAGCTGACTGAGAGATAAAGTAAGAGGCAAAAAAACTGGCCCCAACAAGGGAGGCAGGGTCCATGCGGGTGTATTTAGTTAGGGCCTCAGTAAGTCTAGCTAAGCAGGTGGTGGTGTTTTCATCTCAGAGCTGAGTAATTTCCCTCAATTTATCAGTTAACAACCTTGGGGGAGGCCGCCTGTAAACCAGCCAAGAGGCACTGAATCATTTTGTCCCTCTGCAAGCAGCCAGCCATGCTTGCCTGTGTGTCCATCTGGTATTCCCAGCTGGGGTCCTGTCTGGGGACTTCCTGGGCTCCCAGGGGAATGGTGGCATCTGTAATAGGGATTTCATCCCCTTGAGCCTGAGCACCCTGGTAGACCCATTCACACTCTTTGGTAGGAAGAACAGAGGAAAGGATGAGATGAAGATCATGCCAGGTAAGGTCATATGCCTGAGTTAAGTAATGAAATTCCTTAATAAAAGTGGATGGATCATTGGTAAAGGAATCCAGGCAGGCCTCAATGTATTCCAAGGCAAAGGGCACATGGACCTGGACCAGACTCTCAGGCCCAGCCACCTTGCATAGGGGGAGTAAGTAGCCCAGTGATTTAGTCTGGGCCTGAATACGGCCAGCCACAGGGGAAGGGAGGTCTAGAGTAGAGGCAAGAGCAGAGGCCAGCCCAGAGATCTGTGAGTCAGGGTCAAGGTCAGGGGCTGGGTCTGGGGTTGGGGGCCAGAGGCAGCTCTTACGGTGGAGTCATGTGGTGCATAGGGTGGCGGTGGCACCATGGGAGCAGCAGAGTCAAGGAGGTCATCAAGGGCAACAGTAGAAGAGGTGGGAGGGAGAGGGGTTTTGGAGGGTGGTTGTTGGACAAGTAAACTTTTAGAGAGGGAGCAGGAGAGGCAGAGGGAGGCACAAGAGCATAAGTTCAAGAACCCCTGGACATAAGGAATTTCAGCCCACTTTACTGTCTGCTCACAAAAATGGTGGAGATTGGTCAATATGTTAAAATTGAAAGTCCCATTTTCAGGCCAGCGTGAGCTGGTACATAGGCCATTCCTGGTTACAGAGGAAGATCAGTCTTCTCAATGTAAGGTCAGGTCTAAGGCCTAGAGATTTGAAATTAGCCAATAAACAACCCAAAGGGGTGAGTGGGTCCGGTTTGGTATTTTGGTTTTCTATAGTGTCCAGGCAGCCTGGGGTAAAACTAAAGCTGAAGAAGGCAGTCCTGTCTCAGCCCAAGAGTTACAGAGGAAGCAGAGGCAATGGAAAAGACCAGGCATTCCTGGTTATTCTCAGTGCCAGTCCCTTTACATGGATAACCAATAATATCCCAAGCCACCTGGTGGCCGTCCATGGGATATACACCGCTTAGGCTGTTTAGCCCAAAGTAAGCTTGGCAGGCTCCATGTTCCCGATGGAGGAGGCCTGAGGAAAAGGAGACCTAAGAAGGGGCAGTGCCTGTCCCATCAGTCACCCAAGGGTGAATTGAAGCACTACCACCTTCCTGGGTTTCTGCACCAGATGTAAGGTTTTAGGCAAGAAAAGACCATGCAGAGAGGAATAGAAAGGTTGACAGGAAAGTTTATTGGGGTATGCTCCCAGGCAAACTCTCTGGTCGGAATCAGAGAGGTTGCACTGAGTTTGGTTGTAGCAGAGCTTTTATAGGTGGGGTAAAAGCAGAACTTGTAGTGAGCAGGGACTTGTAGCATGCAGCTTGTTTTGCCCATTTGAACAATTTTAGGCAAAATGGTTGACTCAGATGGTGTTTTTGATAGGGACATGGTCTTTCTCGGCAGCACCCTGGCCTACTTCCTTCAGCAACGTGACAGGCCCTTAGGACCAAGAGTCTAACCAAGTTACTTTAACCAAAGTTTACAAAGTAGGCCTTCCTGGCCTACACCTGTTTTATTAACATAACATAGCCAGCCTTTTTCAGGTCAAGCTGGGTAAGATTTACAGAAAGACTGTCCCAGCCCGGCGCTGGTGGCTCATGCCTGTAATCCTAGCTACTCAGGAGGCTGAGATCTGAGGATCACGGTTCAAAGCCAGCCCGGGCAGGAGAGACCGTGAGACTCTTATCTCCAATAAACCACCAGAAACCGGAAGTGGCGCTGTAGCTCAAGTGGTAGAGTGCTCGCCTTGAGCTGAAGAGCTGAGGGACAGCGCCCAGGCCCAGAGTTCAAGCCCCAGGACCGACAAAAAAAAAAAAAGACTGTCCCACAACAGTCTTAGTTCCAGCAGATCCAAATGGCCTTCCATCAGGAGTCAAGCAGGAGTCCTGTCTATATTCACCAGGTGGAGGTGGTCAGGATATAATATAGAGTCCTTCCAGATGGCTGTCAGGACATCCTTGAACTTTACTCAAATGGAAGCTCCGGGTTAGAAGGGATGGTCTAGACAGAAGCAGTGTTTCCCAGCACCTCACACTGATAACACACCTCCTACTGAGTTGCCTGCACATTTCTACATAGACTGTTTAAAGAAGTTTAACTAAGGCCGGAGCCTGACTTTAGGTTAATCTCCCAATATTTTCCTGGTTGCCTTCTCTGAGAACACTGGATTTTCAGGCTGGTTCCCCACTGGCTTTCTAGGAGAGCTTTAGGAAGTATCCTCTGGGTAATATACCAGGGCAACAACTTTCATTAACCGGAATTTTAAAAATAAAGCTAGGAATTTCTAGACAGACATAGAAGGTTTGAGCCTGTAACCATCCCTCACAAGTGTAGTCTACACACTTGGACACGTGGTACCACTGTCTCCCATGCCTTTTTCTCTCATTTATCCTCTCTCGTTTTCCAAAAATAACTTGAGTTTCTTGATCTTAAGGGGAGTGATGTGTAAAGATCCATCTTCTATAACTGCTTTAAGCTGACTCAGGGATGCTGACCCTGCCTAACCAGGGGCCTAAAACCTTAGCCTATTTTATCAAAGCATTGCCAGGATCAGATGTCATTAGGACAAACATTTACTCCAAACTGGAAATTACATACAACATTTAACATAACAATTGCACAGACATTTTGGGCTACTGTGTAGCCTGATTAGTACTTTGGTTTGTAAAAGCATTTTTGTGACTGCCTGGGGAACCTGGACTCTTGTGACCCTAACAATGCCTAAGTTACCCATGCAGGCCTTTAGACACCTCTCAATGGGGACATGATCTCAGATCCACAAGCTTCCTTTTCTGAACAGAATTTATGTGGCTGGTGCCAACCCCAAATCACTGCAAGTTAGGGCTTTGAGCAGATACAGGGGGTTGGGATTTTAAACTATCCCCCCATTAGACAACCTTAGCTTTTTACTACCCACTATCATAGATGACTGGCAAGGGTATAAGTTCCTGCCCAATTATGAAGTAGACAGACATGGGAATTATAATGCTATGCCTACAAACTGTTTTCTTATGACCTCCCTGCTCTGATTAATTTTGAAGGGCCAAGCCCAAGTGACTCCAGGATCTGACACCATCTCTGCCATCAAAGAAGTGCTTTTTAACTACCTTTAGATGCTCTACCCCTTTGTCCCTGGAGTGTCTTCTCCACCCAGGGATAAATGCCCCATTGGCATTTCCCTTGGTCAGTTGCTGGGCTTGAACTCAGGGCCTGAGTGCTGCTGCTGAACTCTCAAACTCAAGACTAGCATTCTACCTCTTTGAGCCACAACTCCCATCACCTGGTTAGGCATCAGGATGGCTATGAAAACAAGGTGACTTATTTAGCTTCATTATCATCTAAACCATGGAAATTTAGATTATTGCTTTGAAGTCTTTATTCTTACACCACAATTTCTGAAGTGATTCTCACCAAATGCTCTTTAGTTGCTCTCACAGTAAGGCCTAAGACCCCACTGAGCTTTATTTTTATTTTATTTTTATTTTTTGCTGTTCCTGGGGCTTGAACTCTGGGCCAGGTTGCTGTCCCTGAGTTCCTTTTGCTCAAGGTTAGCACTCTACCAATTTAAGCCACAGTGCTACTTCCAGCTTTTGAGTGGTTAATTGGAGATAAGAGGACTCTTCTGCCTGGACTGGCTTCGAATCATGATCCTCAGATCTCAGCCTCCTGAGTAGCTAGGATTACAGGCACGAGACACTAGCACCCAGCTTTAACTGAGCTTTGAGGTTGCAGCTTTTATTGCAGGCCCTTTTTCCTGTTCCCCTGAAGCAACTGTATCCATCAATATATACAGTCTGGTGTGTCTGGAATACCCTGTTCCTTGCCCCTCCTCCAGACCTGCTTTGAGAAACCTGGGCCAAAACCCTCCAGGTCTTGTTCTGTCATTTGCAGTATGTTAGTCCCTCCTGCTCTTGTAAGAAATAATCACCTCCTAGCCTGGGGGCGGGAAGAACTTGCATTATACATTGGCCAGGCTCAGTGACATGCCAACAAACTTGCTGTGGATCTGAAAGTACCTCTGTAAACAAGCTCTTCAGTTCATTCCAGCAAATGGAATGATTTGAGTGGTAAATGGCCATCTGACATCTTGGAGAGAATACTATGACAGTGCCCATATGTGTGCAGCAGGCTATTATTGCTTTTATCAAAGTCCACCAGTTAAAGCCTAAAACTTCTTACATAGTCACTGGAGTTCAAAATTGAAGTTTACCATCATCACAACACCCAGATATCTCAGATGGTTGGGGTGTTGGAGAGTCAGAATCATAATTATTAATATGACAACATTCAATTGCTGTTACAACAATTAACAGGTGACACTAACTTCTGAAGTCCAAAGGGTTTATGAGTTTAAAATTGCAGAGCATTTATGGTGATATTCCACTGTAGTTCCAGCTACTAAGGAGGCTGAGACAGGAGTTTCAGGACAGAACAGCCCCCATAATGAGATCCTGTCTCAAATAAAAAACATAGACCATGCAAAAAATATCAGAGCAACTGGTGAAAAGCATCAATCAATGTCAGATACCACATTCCATCCACTTTCAAGCAGCTTACAATTATCTGAACTAAAGTTAACTGGAAAAAGGTCTCAGCTACAAGACAGGAGTAGAAATGCAGAATGCTTAAAGTCTTGACTATGAGTACTTAATATGTAAAAAGATAAAAGTATTCAACACAACTAGGTTTCCTTTATATCCTCCCTCCATTGTTTCCTTCAAATCTACAGGAATACCATGGTATTGTGTCTATTGTGTGTGTGTGTTGTGTGTACTGTGTGTGTGTGTGTGTGTGTGTGTGTGTGTGTGTGTGTGCCAGTAATGGGGCTTGAACTCAGGGCTTTGTTCTCTTCTTTAGCTTGTTCTATGCAAGGCTGGCACTTTACCAATTGACCCACACCTCCACTTCTGGCTTTTTGGTGGTTCACTGGACATAAGAATGTCTCAGATTTCTCTGCTGAGGCTGGTTTTGAACTGTGCTCCTCAGATCTAAGCATCCTGAGTACTAGGATTACAAGGTGTGAATCATTGGCACTGGCTGTGAGTTTTTTTTTTTCAAAAGAAGGCTCAAAAATGAGTGCCAGAAGGTTGGGAAGGTGGCTCAGTGGTAGAGCGCTTGCCTTGCACGCATGAGGCCCTGGGTTCGATTCCTCAGCACCACTTAAGCAAAAAGAAAAAAGCTGGAAGTGGTGCTGTGGCTCAAGTGGTAGAGTGCTAGCCTTGAGCTGAAGAGCTGAGGGACAGCGCCCAGATCCAGAGTTCAGGCTTCACTACTGGACCCAAAAAAAAGAAAAGAGTGCCAGAGGCTCTTGCCTGTAATCTTTACTCAGAAGGATGAGCTCTGAGGATCAAGGTCTAAAATGAGTCAGGGCAGGAAAGTCCTTGAGACTCTCATCTCCAATGAACCACCAAGAAGCCAGAAGTGAATCTGTGTTTCAAGTGGTAGAGTGCCCGCCTTGAGCAAACAATTTCAAGCCCCAAAACAGGCACAAAAAAGGAGAAAAGCAGAGGAGGAAGAAGAGGAGAAAGAGGAGGAAGGAGGAGGAAGGAGGAGGAGGAGGAAGAGGAGGAGGAAGAGACTTCTGTGCCTCCAAACTGCAATAGCACCAATAAGTCCAAAGAACAACTCAAGTCCACTTAAATAAGTAAAATGAATTTTAATAGAGCTTAATTACAGAGTAGTGGACGATTATGGACTATATTTAATGAACCTGGTGCATGTCTCCTAAAAGCTAATAGAGCTTAATTACAGACTAGTGGACTATTATGGACTATATTTAATGAACCTGGTCCATGTCTCCTAAAAGCTATTACCTGGACTGTCCTGAGAAGCTGAAAATTCCTGCCTACAAAATACTCTTTGTGTGTGTGTGTGTGTGTGTGTGTGTTTACCAATAATGAGGTAGAAGTTAGGGCCAAGGCCCTCTCTTTTAACTTATTGGCTAAAAGCTGGTGCTCTACCACTTGAGCCACACCTCCACTTCTTGGTGGTTATTTTTGGTAGTTCATTCTAGACAAGAACCTCACAGAATTTCTTCCCTGGGCTGGCTTTCAAGGCTGATAAGCTAGATCTCAATCTCCTAATTAGATAGGAGTAAGAGTTCAATGCATTATTTTACCCAAGGTTACACTAGACCATGTTCCTCAATCCTGGGATCTATGGCCACTCTGTAGCTGGTAAGAAGATGAATATTACCACTCTTATATATGTTGACATTGAGGTTAACTGTAGTGGCTAGCCTTAAAGTGCGCACATTCTGGCTTCTACCTCCTATACAGCTAAGATTAAAAGTGTGAGTAACATCCGGATATGTACATAATTTTGATTGCTTGTTAATATTTAAAAATGCTGGCATAATATAGATGTAGGATAAAAAATGAATTTGACGCAAGATGTTTTTCTTTGTTGTTGTTTGTAATATACTATGTGATATTTTTTGTTTCTTTTGTATGTTATTCCCCCTATGGTATACCCTCTGTTGTCACTGTATTTGATTTTAGTACACTGGTATTGTATACATTTATCTGAATTAGGGAAGGGGAACAACAGAATGGTGAGACAAAGGACAAGGGGGAACCAATGCAACAGCGATATACACAAGATAATATGTTGGAAATGATCTGTACAATTTGGGAGATTTGGGGGCAAGGGAAAATAGTAGAAAATTGAGGGAAGGGGTTACAAGGTTGACAAGATATGTACTCATTACCTTATTTATGTAACTGAAACTCCTCTGTATATCACGCTGGCAATAAAAAATGTAAAAAAAAGAATTTGAAAAAGTCACTGAAATAACAGTTTCTTTGTGGTGTAGGACTTTCTAGCAAGATTGTACATGACCAAATGAATCAAATGTGTAAATCCTAAACAACACCATATAAACCTATTCTCAACACGAAACCATTTTTTTATTAACTGCTCTATAAATACTCAATATAGCATTTGTTAATAATGGACGGCATTTCTTGTACTATCCCAGTAATGGTAACAGAGAAGTCACCCTCATCTACAGCTAGGGAGCTAGTACTTAACACATAAAAATGCAAGAAGAAGCAGAAAACAAAGGTACTGCACATCACTGAAGTGGCATTCAGAGTCTCATCCATAAAGGAATATGCCAGGTCTGAGGGGCAGGGGTGTCCAGGGAACTCAGCAACTTCCAGAACAAAGAATGTCCCTCTGCAAGGGAAGCAGGCTTCTCCATCACGAAATATTCAACCCACCCAAAGTCCCCTCCAGCCACTAGCCTTTCCACAACTTGAAACCTAAGGCCCCGCCCCTTCAGCTTCATGACCCCACCAATCGGAGAATGTGACATTCACCCCACAGTTTCTTACTCAGCCTGGGCCCAGTGACACGCCTGCGCACGAGCCATTTCTAAGTCCAGTGGAAGCACCACGCGCCCGTGCGCGCGCGCAGGAGCTCTGCCCGTGGGCACGCCCACACACGGACAAGCCATTGAGTTCCCGCGCACGGCCCCGCCTCCGCGAGGACGCACTTCCGGCGACGGCTGGGCTCTGACACCCGCACAGCCAGCGAAGCCCAGCAAAGCCCAGCGAAGCCCAGCTGAGCGCGGCGGAACGAGCCTGAAGCCATGGAGGGTCGGGTGCAGCTGATGAAGGCCTTCATGGCCTGGCCCATCCGGCGCTCGGCGCGGCGCTGGAAGAACCCCATCCCCTTTCCCGAGATGTTTGACGGCGACACGGACCGGCTGCCCGAGTTCATCGTGCAGACGGGCTCCTACATGTTCGTGGACGACAAGACCTTCTCCAGCGACGCCCTGAAGGTGACGTTCCTCATCACCCGCCTCAAGGGCCCGGCCCTGCAGTGGGTCATCCCCTACATCGAGAAGGACAGCCCCCTGCTCAGCGATTACCGGGGCTTCCTGGCCGAGATGAAGCGGGTGTTCGGCTGGGAGGAGGACGAGGACTTCTAGGCGGCCAGAGCCTGGGGCCCGGGGCGGGTGCTCCGGGGAGGGGGGGCTGCGCGCCGCCAGGGTGGCCGGGGGGGCTGCGCGCCGCCAGGGTGGCCACGGGCGCTGTCCGGCCGCGCCTCGGGCCCTGACGCCCTCCCTCCGTCCCCCCCGTCCCTACGTCCGTCCGTCCGTCCGTCCCTCCGTGCCTCCTCGAGTCCAGTGGAGTCCCGTGGAGTCGCCGCGATCTCGGTGCCGTGCGCGCTCCTGTCCCTCCCGCGTCGCGCCTGCCTTTGTTCCAAGAATAGCGCTGCTCCAGCCTCCCGCTGCTGTGCGTGGCCCCTGGGCCTCGCTCCGCAGCGCCGCCACCCCGCTGCCGCCCCACCCGCGCTGCCTGCCCAGCCCCTCCCTCCCGTGCACATCTGGACTCTGTCCTGGCCTCCAGTCAGCCGCCAGCTGGGCTAGGAGAACACAAGGGACACACCCAGCACGCACAGCCTCCTGCCGCTGTCACCTGTCCCCTGCTGCACAGCCACCACCAGACTGCATCGACCTACCCCAGCGCACCTGGGCTGCCTCTGTCATCACCACCATCCATGGACACCCACCCACACCCACCTCCAGATGCTGCTCTCGCCCATCTGGACTCACCTCTGAGGTACCTGAGCTGACCACAGCCCGAGGACACTGATTCAGACAGCTGGTCCACCCCAAAGGGGACGGCCAGCCTGTCACTTTCACCTTCATCTGGACCCATTTCCTCCGGACTCTCAGACTCCTCTTGTGTTCCTGGCAGCCATATCCAGGCTCTCATTTTCTCCTGTGGAACAGCTCCCCCATCCCCAGTTGTGTTTGTGTTCAGAATCTACAGCTGCCTCTCTGATGTGTGTGCTTTTTCTTTAACACAGTAATCCCTTTTATTCCCTTGAGCTCTTCTACACTACCTGTACAAAAGCCTGTTCTTTCTTTCAATAAATGTCAGATACTACTTTAAAAGAAATCGAGTTTTCAAGTGTGTGGTTCCCATCACTTTCTGGTCCTAAAAATTCAATGCCTATTTCTGGATGGAGGGCTGTGTATGCTGTTACTCAGTGACTGATATTGATTCTTTTATTGTCAAACAAAAGACTGAGTCCTGGGGTGGTACTTGGGGTGGAGAGCTTACTGGGAGCCACCCAGGGGACAGATAGTTTTCTACTCATTTTTTGGTTCCTTAGGAAGTGATCCTTGATAGGATTTTTACCAAGGTCATGTGAAAAAACAAACACATAGGTGCTTTTGGGAAATGGTTCCCAAATTTCCTAAAAAGCCTGAAAATGCAGTCTCTCACACATTGGTTGGTGAACACTTAAAAGTTGTATTTATATCATTATCAAATCAACAATGACATATGTGGTTCAATTGAAACAGTTACATTTACATTCATATTATTTTCTCTTGTAGGTAGTAGAAAAAGGAGTGAACTGTGATTGTAATTTGGGTAAGTACATGATTGAGAAAATGCAGAAAAACAATTATTCCTATTTTGTGCCATCCTAGGGTTTGAATTTGAGGCTTCAGACACTGTGCCTGAACTTTTTTTGCTCAAGGTTAGCACTCTATCCCTTGAGCCACAGCTGCTCCATTTCTGGCTGTTTTGTAGTTTATTGGCGCTAAAACTCTCACAGAATTTCCTGCCAGGCTGGTTTCAAACCATGATCCTTAGATCCCAGCTTCCTGAAGAGCCAGCATTACAAGTATGAACCTCCCACACCTGCCTACAACTTAATTTAACGGACAGGAAATTAAGCCCAGCCTTTATTTTAAGCTAACCTTTTTATGTTAAATATGTATTTAAAAACTTTCATCAAATTTGTCAATGCTAAATATCCTGATAATCATTTGGCTTATAGAACAATGTCCTAGCGCGATTTCAATGGGTGTATTTAGTATTCTTCACAGAGACAATCACTTTATATACATATATACATACACACATTTAATAAAAAATTGGTTCTTTAGATTCTGGAGTTTGGGAACAAGATCGACACTCAAAAACTTGAAGACCTAGGTGAGTGTAAATGTCCCTGTCTGAGTCCATATGAATGTAAAATGGTAAACATAATATTTAAGTTCTAGTTTGAAGGTCTGCATGTTTAAGAGTTATAAAATACTGGGCTGGGAAGGTGGCTCAGTGGTAGAGTGCTTGCCTTACATGCATGAGGCCCTGGGTTCCATTCCTCAGCACCACATAAACAGAAAAAGCCAGAAGTGGTGCTATGGCTCTAGTTGTAGAGCACTAGCCTTGAGCTGAAGAGCTCAGTGACAGTGCCTAGGCCCAGAGTTCAAGCCCCACGACCAACAAAAAAAAAAAAAAGAGTCAAGAAATACTGGTGTTAACAATTCTAGTCTGAAAGCATATAAAGACAAATGCCACATCTCACATCAGCAGAAATTTCCTTTCATTGTGGGATGGTCAGGTTTTAATTCTGCTCAGGCTCTCAAATGATTAAATGAAGTCTTCTAACTTTAATAAGGGTAATACGTTTTACTCACTCCAGTTATTTAGATTTTAATCTCATCCAAAAACACTCTCACTGATACACAGATTAATTCTTGACCAAATAGCAGAGCACTTCATGGCACAATCAAACTGACTCAAATATTTACCATGACAATTTTTTTATTGTGAAAATACTGTACAGAGGGGTTACAATTACATGGGCAAGATAATGAGTACATTTCTTATCAGGCATTGTAGCCTCCTCCTTTGTTTCCCCTTCCCATCCCTTCCCATCCTCCCCCTGCCCTCCCACCCAATCCTCCCCGCTCCCCCTCCCCCCCATTACCATGACAGTTTATACCATCAACATTGTCTCATTTCAATCTTTTTCTATATTGTGACATAGAGGAATGAAGTACATTAATGTTTTTTAAGTTTTCTCTCTCTCCCTGCTCTGTCGCTGTCTCTGTCTCTGTCTCTCTCCTTCTCTTGCTCCCTCTCCCTGCCCTTTTCCATTTGAACAGTTTTGTTATATGTTGTGGATTCCAGGGAATATCTATATCTATATATATATATCTATATCTATATATATATAATATATATATATACACACACACATTTATGTGTGTGCATATATGTGTGTATGTGTATATGTATCCAGGCACAATAGCTCATACCTATAATACTAGGTCTTTTGGAAGCAGGTAGACTTTGTGGTGCAAGGACAACCCTGAGAAAAACTTCACAAGGTTCTATCTCAACCAGTAAAAGCTGGGCATGGTAGTACATGACTGTCAGACTATCATCCTAGCTATGGTGAAAACTATAACCAGGAGGATCATCCTGAGCTGGCCTGTACATAAGTGAGACATTATTCAAAAAAGTAACTAGTGTTAAAAAAAAAAAAGCTGAGGTGTTTTGGCTCAAGCAATAGAGTTCTTGGCAAATACAAGGACCTGAGTTCAAATCTTAATAACTCCATATATATCACAGTTGGTCAAAGCTGTACTCCCAACTGTTCATGAGGCCCTTGAGCCCAGGAGTTCAAGACAAGCCTTGGCAACATATTGAGACCTTGTCCCCCCAAAAACAAACATGGTTGGGTGCCAGTGTCTCCTGTCTATAATCCTAGTTGCTCTGGAGGCTGAGATCTGAGGATCAAAGTTGGAAGCCATCCCAGGAAAGAAAGTCCATGAGACTCATCTCCAATTAACCACCCAAAGAAGCCAGAAGTGAAGCTGTGGCTCAGGTAGTAGATAGTTAACCTTGAGCAAAAATGCTTAGGGATAGTGCCCACACCATGATTTGAAGCTCCAGGACCAGCACCTCCCCTTCTTTCTCGCACTCGTGTGCGTGCGTGCATGCACAGACAGACAGACACACACACACACACACATACACACACCACATCCCTCCCCCACCCTCCAAGAAAACCATTACAGTTTTTTATTGGGCATGGTGGCTCATATTTCCAATCCTCGCTACTCAGGATTGTGGTCTGAAGCTAGTCTAGGCAAAAGGTTTGTAAGAAAACTCGGAAAAATCTGGTCATGGTTGCACATTCCTGTCATCCCAGCTACAGTGAAAGCATAAGCCAAGTGCCTGCCTGAGCAGGTACTTTGAGCATTAGGACCTGAGTTCAAACCAAGAGGTCCAATCCCAGTAACGTCAACAACAACAATATCAACAACAAGATTTCTAACATTTTGAGATATGCTCCTATCAGCCTCTTTTTCTACATGTTTATTCTACTAGATTTCCCTGGAATCCAAGATCTCAGGTCACTAAACCAGTCAAATGACACATTATCCACTCTGAGCTTATATTTTCCATATTAAAATTTGTGTCCATGTGTATCACACAATTTGTATAACTTTAGATTGTGAGCTCCATTTTCAATACTGACCCCAACTACCAACACCCCCTAATAATTCCATGTTCTCTTTTATACCTTTTATGTTAATCTTTTATCAGTCTTTGTTTCTTCTTCCTTTGACATTCACTTGAAAGATCTGCCTTTCTGGTGTGGAGTATAAAATAAGTGAGCAAAATAAAAAGAATAACTGTAAGTTTTAAAACTACAAAGTATTTGTTTTCTTCTCCATTCCCCCCCCCCCAATCCATACCAAAGTGATGGTATTTGGAGGTGGAGTCTTTGGGAGGTAATTAGCTTCAGATGAGGTCCTAAGAGTGGAGCCCCCAGGATGAGGTTAGTACCCTCATGAAGAGATTGACCACAGTACTCCCTGCCATATATAGGGCATAGCAATTAAGTGACCTATAAACCAAAATGAGACTCCTCACCTGCTACTGAATGTGTCAACAATTTAACATTAGATTTCGAACACCAAGAATGTGAGAAAGGAATGTTTTTGTTTTGTAAGACATCGCATGTATTTTGAGACCAAGCAGCAAAACCAGTCATGATAAATAATCTCCCATGAGCTGGGAAGGTGGCTCAGTGGTAGAGTGCTTGCCTTGCATGCCTAAGGTCCTGGGTTCAATTCCTCAGCACCACATAAGCAAAAGGAAAAAAGCCAGAAGTGGCACTGTGGCTCAAGTGGTAGAGCACTAGCCTTGAGCTGAAGAGTTGAGGGACAGCGCTCAGGCCCAGAGTTCAGGCCCCATGACCACCCCCCCCCAAAAAAAACCTCCCAAATACTGTTTTCTTTTCTTCTTAGATGGAATTTTATGGCCATGTAAACTCTTAACCCTCCTAAGCTATGTGTAGCATGAAAGAAAGGAATTGGGATGACAGAACTAGCAGGAATGGCTTAATGTTATCACAATGCAAGTCTTGCAGCAATGGGTTCTCTTCTGTTCTTGTCATGTATAACTCTCTTGCCCTTCTGTCTTCCAATTGTGAGATCTGTTTTCAAGAGACTAAATTACTATTTTTATAATTGTCCAGTCTGTAGCATATTGTTAGAACAGTAAATGGAATAAGGTAAATGATAAATAAATGACAAGAGGCCATCCTTTCAAATGAAGACATAGGAAAAAGATAAAGATTATAAATAAATAAAGTTGAAAAAAAGCCAAAATAGTGCCGGTGCATTCCTTTATCTTGTTCTCTGAAAAATCTCCAAAAATTTATAAATTGAACAAAAGGCCAATGATAACTTTTTTGTTTTTTGAAAGAACAAGGGTTTGACCTCAGGGTATTGTACTTGATGGATAGGCACACTACTACTTGAGTTATACCTATATTGCTCTTTGTGCTATTATTGTTTTTAATTGTTTTGGTCAGTCAGCTCAAGGCTAGCGTTCTACCACTTGAACCACAGTGCCACTTCCAGTTTTCTGGTAGCTCATTGGCGTCTCACAGACTTTCCTGCCCGGGCTAGCTTTGAACTGCGATCCTCAGATCTCAGCCTCCTGAGTAGCTAGGATTACAGGAGTGAGCCACTGGCACTCATGTTTTGAATTTTTAAATAATAAGTAGATGTACAAAGGGTTTTATGATTCCCTGAGTCAGGTTATGAATACAGTGCTTCTTAGCCAGTCTCACTCCTCCCTTTTTTCTCCCCTACTTGCCCCCTCCTGTTCCTAACCTCATTACATAGTTCATTTTTTACATAACATACGTTGAATATAATGACTACATTTGCTTACCCTTCCTCCCTGCTTTCATTATTTTTAAAGTCTCCCTTTTTGCCAAGGCTTGCATGGACCATGATCCTCTTTACACTTTTGTAAAGCTGGGATAACAGGTGTAAAGCACCATGTCCTGTTTTATGTTCATTACGATATAATCTTGCAACATTTTTGCACAGGCTAGCCTTGAACCACAATGCTTCTGATATGAGTAAATAGGTAAATAGGTAAAAGTATAGGCTTGAGACACAATTCTCAATTCAATTACACCTTTTGATATCACAACAAAATAATATGATATGAGACCACTAGGATATCATCTTAGTTAGGATGTTGAACTTTCTTGAACAATTGCCAAACGAGTAAAGGCTTTTTACATTGCTATAAATCTAAGAGATTAAACTGCACATAAGCTATAGTAAGTGACTTTTTTCCTGCCTCAGAGAAATTCATCATATAGTTTTTGGATGTAGTTAATCAGTTCAGTTTCTGCCTAAATTACCCATCAAATTCTGCATTTTCCTATTAATTTTATAATCTGAAACTATAAATGTTTTACCAAAAATTCTATAATTCTATTCCTTCTTCAAATAATTGGTAAAATAATTGGGATAGATGTGCTCAACAATCTGGGTGGCAATACTTCCTAACTAGCAAACCAATTAGGGAGCTATGCTTTCCAAAGCTGTGTGTGTGTGTGTGTGTGTGTGTGTGTGTGTGTGTGTGTGTGTGTATACTGAGGACCTGAGGGCTTGCTGTCCCTGAGTTTTGTGCTCAAGGCCAGTGGTCTACCACTTAAATCACAGCCCAACTTCTGACTTTTTAGTGGTTAATTAAAAATAAGTCTCACATACTTTCTTGCCCAGGCTTGGTTTTGAACTGTGATCCTCAGATCTCAGCCTCCTGAGTAGCTAGGATTACAGGCCTGAACCACTAGTGGATGGCCCACAAAAGCTTTTCCAGAAATGAGGAAACTTTTTGCAAGAAGCCTCCTGGATCATTTCTCAAATCCAAATTACAATAATGATGATAAAGACATGAATGATAATAATAATATAATGGTTCATATCCTAAGAAACTGTAAAGAATCTTAACTAGTTTATTTAGAAACTAACAGTAAATGGCCACAATTATTTTCTCATGGCCAATACAACAAAGCATTCTGGCTGAGATTTTTGTTAGAATCAGCCACTGACTGACAAGCCATACAATCCTCTGACTATCACTCATCTTTTATCTTTTTTTTTTTAGAGAATACTCTTTTTTAAGAGAATACTTCATTTGTTTCTGTAACCAAACCCATATAGATAAGATGCTATATATTTAATCCAGTATATTTACCCCTGTACAAATGGAAAAAAAAACATTTATTGCCTGTAGACAAATATAGCTATCAGTTTATGTAATCTTTCATCAAATCTGACTGCCACTTGAATGAGATGCTCTGAATATTTTTCAACTTCATGCATCTACACAAAACCAATATTATTTCCCTGACTTCTGATCTAGCTGCATTTCACTGTTAAAGCTAAGCTCCAAATATTTGGAAATAATGACAAACCATATTTATAGGACAATACACCTGGAGATATTCACATGAGGAGGGTTAAATGATAAAAAATTGTTTATTGTGTTATAAAAGTTGCGCTGAAATTCTGCGCCATGGTGTCCTGTGCATAATGAGTTCCCAAACCTGCAGCATGTTCCTTCATGGCTAGCATGATTCTGCTTTCAAGATAGAGACGCTTGCTGTTCTTTTCTAGCTCTCTCGCTGCTCTTTTCTAGCTCTCTTTGCTCTTTCTGCTCTTTTCTAGCTCTTTCCTCTCTTTCCTAGCTCTCTCTCATTCCCAGGCCTTTCCCAGCCACGTGGAGTGCCAACCTTGCCTGGTCCCAGCAGGTCTACTGAATAAACCTACCCCTTACCTGAATACCACGTGCGTGCTGGTGCTGTTCTTACTCGGCTACCTCTTTTTAAAAACCTAACATAAATGGTGCCGTGACTCGGATAAAGGGCTTAAAGTCAGGATAGCTGGGATTTCTCTCTGTTTTTTTCCCTCTTTTTTCTTTTTGTTGTTTGTTCTTCCCTTTTTGCTCTGAGGAATACGCACAGTTCTGACAGCCTTTTGCGAACCCATCTGTTTGCGGCGGAATCAGCGCATCGATACCATTGCTGGCCTTCACATCCACGCCCACACCACTTCTCTACTCTGCCTCTCAATGCTCATGAGACTTCTCCTGACTTCATCTAAGGATTCAACGCCAGCAAGGGACAGCTGCTGCTCACTGCCTTCTCTGGGAGGAGACCAAATTCCAGCCTTTTACCCCTATTGTTGACGCCCCTTGTCAGCAGGAAGTAGCCAGAGAGAATCCTCGCCCTATTTCATGATTATTAAAAGGCTGGAATGTAAGGTCCGCTCCTGGATGGCCAGCAGACTCCACCCTCCTCGCAGCAAAGTCTCCACCCAGTACCTGCGTTACCTAGGCAACTGGCACACCTGGAAGAGGTCACATCTGCATCCGCTGAGGTCACATCTGAATGTGGCCACACTTTTCTCCACCCATACCCTACATAAGGCCTAGGGCAGGCCCAGACTCTCTCTTGCTGTTCTTTTCTAGCTCTCTCTAGTTCTCTCTGCTCTCTGCTCTTTTCTAGCTCTTTCCTCTCTCTTTCCCAGCTCTCTCTCTTTCCTCTCTTTCCCAGCCACGTGGAGTGCCAACCTTGCCGGGTCCCTGCAGGTCTACTGAATAAACCTACCCCTTACCTGAAAAAAAAAAGATTGAGACACTTTCAATATAGCATACTCATAGAATGGTCACTGCATCCTCTTTGCCATATACTATTGGCCACTAGCAAGTTACAATGCCCACCCCAGATCAGATGCTTGGGATGATGAAGGCCAATTTAGAATCCATCTAAGATGACATGAATATGCTACAGTATGGCAGTCCATTCACCTTTCAAAAATATTTGGCCTATTTCCCAGGCTTACAAATTAATCAACTATAAACAGTGAGCAAATGTTTTATCAAGGGCAAATGACTAACAAGGCATTTCTGTGTCATATGGTTCCTAATATAACTCTCAGCCAACTAAAAATAAATGGAAGCTCCAAATTTTGCTTAATAGTATCTATTAAAATAAAAAGGAGCTGGGCCCTGGTGGCTCACACCTGTACTCCTAGCAACTCAGGAAGCTGAGATCTAAGGATCCTGGTTGGAACATAGCCCAGGCAAGAAGGCCTGTGAGACTCATATTTCTAATTAACCACCAGAAAACCAGAAGTGGTGCTGTGGTTCAGTAGTAGAGCACTACCCTTGAGCAAAAAAGCTTAGGGATAGTGCCTAGGGCCTGAATTCAAGCTCCATTACCAATCAAAAATTTTTTGAATATAAAAACATTTAAAAATTAAAAAGGAAAAACCTCCATTGTAGACATCAAACACAAAGAAGACAAGTATGCCCATTCTCACCAGTTCAGTACAATGTTGAGTTGGAGATTCTAGACAATGCAGTAAGGAGAAAAACAACAAGAATGGAGTAAATAAAAGTGAATATAGGCATAGGTTATTTTTATATTGGTCAGGAAGAAGGCATATTCTTATTGGTAGCTCATGATCATGTATACAGAAAACTCATTTCTAGCTTCAGTAAAAATATGAGCAAGTCAGGTATGGTGGTATATTCCTGTCATTCCAGGTACTCAGGCAGAAATTGGAAGTATCACAGTTTCAAAACAGCCCTGGGAAAAAGATACCTAGATTTTCCCTCAACAAACAACCTAGCTACAGGTAAGGCATAGATAGGAGGTTCATGGTCTTCCCTGTGCAAAGTGCACTGGACCCAATCTGAAAAGAAACAAAAGCAGAAAGTTATAGGGAATAGACAGGGCACAAGTCATAGGCCCAAGCATGACTTGTTGACTTCAATTCTAGTGTTTCCCCTCCTCAACAGTAAATCCAAGCTATCTTTGGTGTTGCATACCTGAAATCCCAGAACTCAGGGGGCAAAAGCAAGAGGATTATGCGTTCAAGGCCAGCCTAAGCTCTGAAGAAACTGTCTTTAAAAAAACTAGAATACAAAATGAATTTAACAAGATTTTGGGCATAGATGACTAAACAAAAATCAATTGTATTTCTAGTAACAAGTGAGAAATAAAGTAGGCCTGGGAATACATGCTGGTCAGTCTACCATTAAGGAGAGTGTGGCAGGAGAATTGGGAGTTGGAGGTGAGCCTAGGCTACATAGTGCGTCTCTAGCTCAAAAAAAACAAAAACAAAAAACCCCTTAATATTACAAAAATGTTTAAAAATTAGGGTTAAGTCTTGCTCCAGTGGCTCACTCTGGTAAACCTAGTGACTCAGGAGGCTGAGATCTGAGTGCAGTAAGGAGGCTGGGTCTAAGCAAAAGGCCTTAATACGATATAAAGGACATTCTTTAGTTTACAAATGTGTTTTTGTTGGAAGTTCCAGAGATGCTTTACTCTTCTTAGATGACTGGTTTTTGATTGCCCTTGATTGTGTCTACATTGGATTTCTTTTGGCTTATATTTAACATCTTTGTTAGATTTGAGGGTTCATTTGTTTACTTTGATTGTGTTCACATCTGATTTGCTTTCTACTTTAAGATTAATTTCATGCACCTTATGTGGTTTCTGTGCTATATAAGCCATGTGTTAGTGGTATTTATAGTGGTAGGACTTTGTGACTAGAGTCTCTCTGCCAGCCACTAGTACTTCAATAAAGACTCTGTTCTTACAACTGGATTTACTAAGAACATCAGGATCGTGGTTCAAAGCCAGCCCAGGCAGGAAGTCTGTAAGAATATTATATCCAAACAACCACCAGAAAACCAGAAGTGGCACTGTGGCTCTAAGTGATAGGGTATTAGCCTTGAGCAGAAGAGCTTAGGGACAGCATCCAGGCCCTGAGTTTAAGCCTCACAACTACCACCAACAAAATAGGGTTAAATATTATAAAAATGTGAAATAGTTGTACGCTAAAAACTACAGACATTACTTACATCATTACAGATTATCTGAATAATGGAGCAATATATTTGAGTTTAGGGGTTAAAACACTTAATATTGCTAAGACAAATTCTCACAAAATTGACCTAAGATTCAAATTCTCTGAAAGTTTTAACATATAAAGCATAACTATTTCTAATATTCATATGGAAATGCAAAGGATATACAATAGAGAACACATACTTGATTTTTTTCTTTTCTTTTCTTTTCTTTTTGTTTTGCCAGTCATGGACCTGAACTCTGGGCCTGGGCACTGTCCCTCAGCTCTTCAGCTTGAGCCACAGCACCACTTCCGTTTTTTTCTGTTTATGTGTTGCTGAGAAATCGAACCCAGGGCCTCATGCATGCAAGGCAAGCACTCTACCACTGAGCCACCTTCCCAGCCCCGAGAGAACACATATTTGAAACAGAAGAAATAAATTGCAGGATTAATACTATTTGATTTCAAGGTTTATGATTAAAGGTACATTAATTAAGACAATGTGGTATTGTTATCAAGATAAACATGTAAACAGAACTCAATATGGAATTCAGAAATAGATTCACTCACAGACAGACAGACAAACTTTTGGACAAAGTTTTGTTTTTTGGGGTTTTTTTTGGGGGGGGGTCCGGTCGTGGGGCCTGAACTCTGGTCCTGGGCACTGTCCCTCAGCTCTTCAGCTCAAGGCTAGCGCTCTACCACTTGAGCCACAGCGCCACTTCTGGCTTTTTTCTTTTTGCTTATGTGGTGCTGGGGCATCAAACCCAGGGCCTCATGCATGCAAGGCAAGCGCTCTATCACTGAGCCACCTTCCCAGCCCCTGGGCAAAGTTTTAAATACAGTTTTGTTGGAGAAAGAATGATACTTTCAACAATGATACAGCAACAACTGTCCACTTATGAACAATTTTGATCTATGGTTTACACCATGTAGCTAAATTTAAATAAGAGTTGCATGAACCAGTGGATCAAGACCATAACTTTAGCTACTCATGAGGCTAAGATCTGAGGATTTTGATTAAAAGCTGGAAGGCTATGAGACTCTTATCTGCAATAAACAAGTAGGGGAAAAAAAGCTGGACATCAAGCTTTGTCTGAAGTAGCAGAGTGTCAACCTTGAGCAGAAAAAGCTAAGCAAGAGTATAAGACCTGGAGATCACACCACGGAACTCACACACACACACACACACACACACACACACACACACACACACACATCCTAGTAGTAAAACCTAAAATTATAAAATTTCTTAAAATATTTGTGCCCTTAGATTACACAAACATTGAACACAAAATAAATAGAAGTACAATTAGGTAAATTGGACTTCATCAAATTAGAATGTTTATGGGGGGCTGGGAAGGTGGCTCAGTGGTAGAGCGCTTGCCTTGCATGCATGAGGCCCTGGATTCAATTCCTCAGTACCACATAAGCCAAAGAAAAAAAAAGCCAGAAGTGGCGCCGTGGCTCAAGTGGTAGAGTGCTTGCCTTGAGCTGAAGAGCTGAAGGACTGTGCCCAGGCCCAGAGTTCAGGACCCACGACCGGACCCAAAAAAACAAAAACAAAATAAAATAAAATGTTTATGTACTTCAAAAAACATTGCTTATATAATGAAACAATAGGTAGAATCTTGGTGAAAACTTTGGAAAGTCACATATCTAATGAACACTTGGATATAGGATACATATAGAATTCTCAAAAGACACCAATAAAAAAGTAAATCATGAGTCAGGTGCTAGTGGTTCGTGCCTAAAGTCCTAGCTACTCAGGAAGATAAGATCTGAGGACTGCAGTTTGAAGCCACCGTAGGCAAGAAAGTCCATAAGACACTTATCTTCAATTAACTCAGAAGGGGAACTGTGGGTTAAGTGGTAGACATTAGCCTTGAGCACAAAAGCTCAGGTAGAGTGCTCAGTTTCTGAGTTCAAGCCCCAGGGCCAGAGTGTGCACTCGCACTTAAACACGTGCGCTTGCGAGCGTGTGCACCCCCCACACACGCCCGCACGCACGCACGCACGCACACACACACATATTAAAGCATATGATTAAAAAATAAGAAAACCATTTCAACCAGTACTTCACCAGAAAAGTAAATAAGATATTCTTCATCTCTAAACATTAAAGAACTTCAAATTACAACTATAAGGAGTTACTTCTTCATATCTATTAGAGTGGCTGAAAAAAATCCAGAAACAAAACACAACTTGAAAATACAAAATGTCATTGAGATTGTGGAGCAACTTAATCTCTCATATATTACTGATGGAAAAAATCATATATTCATTTTAGTATCTTATAAAGTTCCTTCATGTAACTTAACAAACGATGATACCCCTCTCCCTCTACTGAAATGTTTAAGCATTTAGTTCTGCCTATTCTTAACAATGATGTTAAGTGGAATCATAAAGTACATACTATTTTGTGCATCACATTTTTAAAAAATTTTTTAATTTATTTTTTATTGTGAAAATACTGTATAGAGGGAGTTACAATTACATGGGCAAGATAATGAGTACATTTCTTATCAAGCGTTGTAGCCTCCTCCTTTGTTTCCCCTTCCCATCCCTTCCCAGTCTCCCCCCCCCCCCCCACCTAATCCTCCCCCCCCACCAAAGTTGTAAAGTTCGTTTTCGACATGACAACTTGTACTCCTCATTGTTGCAGCAGGTCCACCTATATACTTATTTAAACAACTTGTTTTACCCCTTCCCCTCCACAAATTATACCAACATCAAATACAGTGAAAGCAGGGGTAGTAATCCCTATTGTTCTGTGCCCTAGAATCTTATAGTGTGAATATGTGAAAATGTATCAGCTTGCCCAATCTACCAATGGATGTATGAATGCATTGAAAGTATAATATCCCTTCATTAACAGAAGCTTCCTTCAAGAATGGAAGGTTGTTTTTGTTTGTTTTCAATCTGTGGAGCTGGGCTGTGAACCCAAGGTCTTGCATATGCTGGGCAGGAGCTCTGCCTTTGAGCTAGATCCTCAGAGATTAGTTTTATGAGAGAGGCTCTCACTATGTAGCATAGGCTGACATGAACTCTCAATGTGTTTGTTATTCCTGATTACAGGTATTATAGGTATATGTCAGGAAGCTTGCCACAAGGTGGTTTTTATCAATCAAAAACATCAATCATGGTAACTGAATGCTGGGGCTCATGCTACTTAGGAAACTGATACGTGAGGATCACAATTCAAAAGCCACCCCAGGCTAGAAAGTCTGTGAGACTCTTATCTCCAATAAAGCAGAAAGTAGAGCTGTGGCTCAATGTGGAGGGCCTTGAGCAAAAGAGTTCATGGACAGCTCCCAGGCCCTGCGTTAAAGCCCCAGTACTAGAACAACAAAATTGCCAACGTTTATCATGAGATAGTATCAGATGAATAAATACCAAGAAACATATTAGAATTTTTTTGGTGGATGAATTTTTTCAGTGTCACGGCTAAACCTCTTCCAAGAAATTTGGAAAAGCCAATAGCCCTAGAAAAGAAAAACGTACACTAGGTGGCAACTCTTTAACTCCAGAAACACTTGAATGTTCTGCTGAACAAACACAGCTGGGTTAAGTAAGTAAATCTCCCGGACTGCTGCCCTATTTGAGAGCCACTGAACTCCTACAATGCCAATCCTGCCATCTCAAGTATCTCAGGACACTAGGCACGCCCCCACACCTCAGTACAAAACCACAGAAGCTCCAACAGAGCTTCAGAAGGAGCCCCCCCCCCCGTAAGTGTCTAAGCTCAGTCCACCGCCCTGCCCACAACTACAAACCCCTCCTCCTCTTGGCCCCGCCTCCGCGAGGACGCACTTCCGGCGACGGCTGGGCTCTGACACCCGCACAGCCAGCGAAGCCCAGCAAAGCCCAGCGAAGCCCAGCTGAGCGCGGCGGAACGAGCCTGAAGCCATGGAGGGTCGGGTGCAGCTGATGAAGGCCTTCATGGCCTGGCCCATCCGGCGCTCGGCGCGGCGCTGGAAGAACCCCATCCCCTTTCCCGAGATGTTTGACGGCGACACGGACCGGCTGCCCGAGTTCATCGTGCAGACGGGCTCCTACATGTTCGTGGACGACAAGACCTTCTCCAGCGACGCCCTGAAGGTGACGTTCCTCATCACCCGCCTCAAGGGCCCGGCCCTGCAGTGGGTCATCCCCTACATCGAGAAGGACAGCCCCCTGCTCAGCGATTACCGGGGCTTCCTGGCCGAGATGAAGCGGGTGTTCGGCTGGGAGGAGGACGAGGACTTCTAGGCGGCCAGAGCCTGGGGCCCGGGGCGGGTGCTCCGGGGAGGGGGGGCTGCGCGCCGCCAGGGTGGCCACGGGCGCTGTCCGGCCGCGCCTCGGGCCCTGACGCCCTCCCTCCGTCCCCCCCGTCCCTACGTCCGTCCGTCCGTCCGTCCCTCCGTGCCTCCTCGAGTCCAGTGGAGTCCCGTGGAGTCGCCGCGATCTCGGTGCCGTGCGCGCTCCTGTCCCTCCCGCGTCGCGCCTGCCTTTGTTCCAAGAATAGCGCTGCTCCAGCCTCCCGCTGCTGTGCGTGGCCCCTGGGCCTCGCTCCGCAGCGCCGCCACCCCGCTGCCGCCCCACCCGCGCTGCCTGCCCAGCCCCTCCCTCCCGTGCACATCTGGACTCTGTCCTGGCCTCCAGTCAGCCGCCAGCTGGGCTAGGAGAACACAAGGGACACACCCAGCACGCACAGCCTCCTGCCGCTGTCACCTGTCCCCTGCTGCACAGCCACCACCAGACTGCATCGACCTACCCCAGCGCACCTGGGCTGCCTCTGTCATCACCACCATCCATGGACACCCACCCACACCCACTTCCAGATGCTGCTCTCGCCCATCTGGACTCACCTCTGAGGTACCTGAGCTGACCACAGCCCGAGGACACTGATTCAGACAGCTGGTCCACCCCAAAGGGGACGGCCAGCCTGTCACTTTCACCTTCATCTGGACCCATTTCCTCCGGACTCTCAGACTCCTCTTGTGTTCCTGGCAGCCAAATTCAGGCTCTCATTTTCTCCTGTGGAACAGCTCCATACCCTCATCCACTTATGTTCAGAATCTACAGCTGCCTCTCTAATGTGTGTGCTTTTTCTTTAACACAGTCAACCATGTACCCCTTCCAGCTCTTCTACACTGCCTGTACAATAGCCGTTCCCTTTCTTTCAATAAATGTCAGACAAATATTTAAAAAGGAATCGAGTTTTCAAGAATATGACTCCTTTCCCTCCCTTGTCCTGCAAATGTAATCACCCATTTCTGGATGCAGGTTTATTTTTGGCTCTGGATAGAGGGCTAGGTTGCTGGGGTACCAAACATTTTAGACATTTGTGAGCATGAGGAAAATAATTACAGTCATTCATTCACTCTAAGTTGCTGAATAAAGTAGTTCCGATTGTTTATATTCTCTTAGGATATGGATTATTATTATCATTATTATTATTATTTTGTTAGAGCTATGGCAGAAGTAATCCAGGAAACTCCTTGCAAATGGTTTCTTCAAGCTTTTGAAAGCACGGCTCCCTAATTAATATGCCAATTAGAGAGGAATGCTACCCAAACTGTTTGAGTATCTGTCACAGTTATTTTACCAGCTACTCAGGGAATTAATGGAATGATAAAACTTTATAAAAATTTTAGAGTTTATTATGTAGAGATAAATGGGGAATGGAATGGGGATAATTTAGGCAGAAAGCCAATTAACCTGCATCTCCAAAAAGTATATAACAAATTTCCATTATAAAGTTATTCTCTAAGGCTTAACAACATTTAATCTCTTAAATTAAAAAGCCAGATTCTTGGCAATTGTCCAACAAGGTTAAATGTCCTAACTCAGATAATACACAGGTGGGGTTCTAAGGCAATTATAACCAGAAGGTGAAGTGCTGTGAAGGTCCTGGGGATGGAGACCCTACCTGAAGCCATCCAATGTTTGTTGATCAGACTTCTAATAAATTCACTGTCATACCTGTTAGGAAATGGATCTTGATCTAATTTTGATGGAGGTGATGTAAAGAGATATGTGGACCGGGTGCTAGTGGCTCACTCCTGTAATCTTAGCTACTTAGGAGGCTGAGATCTGAGGTTGTGGTTTGAAGCCAGTGGGGGCAGAAAAGTCCCCATGAGATTTTTATCTCCAATTAGCCACTCAAATACCAGAAGTGGTGGTGTGGCTTAAGTGGTAGAGCGCTAGCCTTGAGCATAAAAAGGCTCAGAGACAATGCCCAGGTCCTGAGTTCAAGCCCATGACTGGTGTGTGTGTGTGTGTGTGTGTGAGAGAGAGAGAGAGAGAGAGAGAGAGAGAGAGAGAGAGAGAGATTGAGAAATAGTTCCTTACTTTCACAAGCAACTTAAAAGCAAAATTTCCACACATTTGCTGGTGAATGCTTAAGTTTTCTTTAACTGGAGATTTAATAAGGAACCATCGGAGTTTTAGACACTTTTGAAAAAGGAAAGCATATGAAGATAAAAAGGGATTTGGAGGTAATGTGGAAGGAAGGTATAGCTCTGAGTACTAATTTACATATATTGGCAGTTGATAACCTAAGGATAAAATTTCTCTCTTGGCCAGAATGAAGGTCATGGGGTTTTTTGTGGCTTTTTTTTTTGTCTTTTCTTTTTTTGGTACTAAGGATGGAACCTAGGACACAGCACTGAGCTACATTCTAACCCCAATATTCCCTACAGTGTCTCTAAAAGGATACTTTCTTAAGGCTATAGCACTGCAAAAAGCTGCTGTTTTAATTATCTCAGTAATGTCAAATGAGCCTCAAATGGGCTTATAAGCCAGCACTGTTGTGGTGTAAAGGCTGTGCATCCTGCTGGGCATGGTATGCAGCATGGCCTGATAGTGTACATCTGTGTTCCTAGCACTTGGGACTGAAGCAGGAGGATCTGAGTTCAGGGCTAATCTGAACCCATAGTTAATTTGAGGCCAGTCTAGGATAGGTAGTGAGACCATGTCTTCAAATACATAAGTTGCTGAACTCTGACTTATTTCCAATTTGGATGAATTTTCCATAATATGAGAAAAGGCAGGGTAAGGCTTAACTTAGATCATTTATGAAGTGGCTTGGGTATATGGCTGGAAAGCAGAAATGGACTGACTGCACTGAAAGGAACACCAATATTATACACCCAATTCTTAGACTTCCCTACTCGCTTTTTCAGGGAGATGAGAACATTCCTTAACTTTCTTTCCTGTGTGTGTGTGTGTGTGTGTGTGTGTGTGTGTGTGTGTGTGTGTGTGTGTGTCTATGTTTCTGTGTTTGCCAATCCTAGTGCTTGAGCTCCAAGAGTGTGTGCTGTGTCTGGGCTCTTTTGCTAGCACTCTTATCAGTTGAACCACAGTTCTACTTCTAGCTTTGTTGGTGTTCAATTGTAGATAAGAGTCTCATGGACTTCCCTGCTGGGGCTGGCTTCAAACTATGATCCTCAAATCTCAGCCTCCTCCTAAGTAGCTAGGATTATAGATGTAAGCCACCAGCACCCAGCTGGCTTTCTTTTTTTTTTTTAATTTCACCTAGCCATTTGCTGTGTGAAGTTCATCAATAGCCTATGGTAATAACCATTCAGTCCTATAATCTATATAATTACTAATTATAATTACTTTAATTATAATTACTCTCAAACTTGTGAGATTGTCTGCTTACCAGCAAATTTTCTTCCCTTGGTATTATAGCTCACTGTTCATCACTGGTGAATGCTTTTACAATTGCACCCCTACATCACAGGGCTTTTTACTACTTCCTTTGCCATCAATAATGTAGTTTTTATTTCTAGCCAGCTGGTAAATAATCAAGTTCCAAATCCTGTTTCACAATGTGCTTCTCTGTGTGTGTGTGTGTGTGTGTGTATGTGTGTGTGGTCCTGGAGCTTGAACTCAGAGCATAGGCACTGTCCCTGAGCGTTGTGTTCAAGGCTAGTGTTCTACCACTTGAGCCATAACCCATTTCTGGTTTTTTGGTGTTTCATAGGAGATAAAAGTCTTATGGACTATCCTGCCCAATCTGGCTTTTAACCATGATTCTCGAATCTCAGCCTCATGAGTAGCTAGGATTACAGGCATGAGCCACTGGCATCCAGCTTGCTGTAGCTATTTTTTAGATTGAGTCTTGCATTTTGTCCAGGCTTAGCTGTATCATGATCTTCCTATTTACAATCCCTGCCTTAGTTGGGATGACACACATATGATACCACACTCAGCGATTGACTGATGGTTTCATAAATTCTTTGCCAGGACTAGTCTCGAATGGTAGTCCTTCCATTCTCTGCCTCCAGATTAGATAGGATTACAAGTATGAACCACCAATGCCATTCTGTAGTGAGATTTTGGTAGATCAAAATAGTTTGTATTATATATGTGAATTAGTTTTAGGGATGTATCCTAACATCAAAAAATGTGTTTCCTTCTACCGTGAGTCTTCCAATCTAACATACAGAACAAACACAATTACAATCTTAAACCAGAGGTCCAGTTGGGCGCTGGTGGCTCACACCTGCAACCCTAGCTACTCAGAAAGCTGAGATCTGAGGATCACGGTTCAAAGCCAACCCAAGCAGGAAAGTCTGTGAGACTCTTATCCTCAACAAACTACTCAGAAAAAGCTGGAAGTGGTGCTGTGGCTCAAGTGGTAAAGTGCTAGCCTGAGCTGAATTGCTGAGGCACAGCACTCAGGGCCAGAGTTCAAGCCCCATGACCGACAAAAAAGGGGGGGGGGCTCAGGGACAGTACCCAGGCTCCAAGTTCAAGCCCCAGGATTGGCAAAAATGAAAAAAGAAAAGAAAAGAAAAAAGAGAAGCCCAAATTACTAGACTTTCTATCCTTAAGTACAAGACTGTGGAATTCTATATGTTCTCCTTTTGATCGTGTGGCAGTATGATATTAGCTGCATTATGGCAGAAACAGCCATGGCAGGGAAGAAAATAGGTCCTAGACTCAGTTTGGCACTGTGGAGCCACAGCGCCACAGTGAAGTTCATAGGCTAAGGAGGCCAGGAGACTGTGATAGGGAGGAGAGACTGGGTGTGCAGGAAAAGGGACCCAGAGAAATGAGAAACAGATGGAACAGATTTGACAACTATATGTGGGTACCAGTTAAGAAGACGTGGATGATGTAAGTGTATCCCCTCTGTACACTATTTTTACAATAAGAAAAGAAGATGTGGATGAAGAGACTGGGGGTCAGTAGAGAAGGTGGTTTCACCACCAGAAGAGTCCTAGGGACAGAATAGGAACGTAGTTATAGGCCAGCAGCTATGGATGTAGGCCAGGAATTCCTCTGAACCACAATCTCCATTATCAAAATGTCAGAGCGTACTCATCAAAACAGAATCTTGAATTTGAGGACAGCCTGGGCTACAGTGAGTTCAAGGCCAGCCTGGACTACATAGAAAGATCCTTACTCAACAACCACAAAAAGTGAGTAATGTCAACACAATCATCCTTCATATCCTTCCAGGAAAGGATCGAAGTCCAGGTATTTTTAGTTCAGGATCTGAAATGAACTATTATTGTGGTAAGATTCAGGGGTGATTGCCCTCATCACATATTCCTTACTGTTTGAACATACTGATGCCATTAAATATATATTTTGGGATCACAATGGACTTGCATTTTACTTTCTTTATTTCATTGCATATATGAGCTACTTTTTGCCCTTTCAATTCCTGCTCCCCAAAATTTTCATGTTAGCTTCATTGCTGCATAGAACTGCTTGTTGCAATACCTTAATTTCTCAGTGTCCCCCTAGATGGAAATCAAGGCCATATGTTAGTACATGCAGAGGCAGGTACCTTAGCAGACTCCTGCAGAAGTCCCTGGAGAAGGGGTCTTTGCATCCAGGATTTGTAGCACTTCTCTCAGCTAACTATTTCAGCTCTTTCCAGGCTCCTATAGGACAAGCAGACAACAGATGCTTGCAATGGGTCCCTTGGGAACCTCCTTCCTTATTCCATCTCCGTCTTGGGGCTGTATGGCACAAGTACTCTTGGGAAACTGGGTAAAGAGGAAAATGGAGCTCTTTCAAAAGCACATTATATCAGAATTTCCTAAGGTCTGGGTGACACCAAACCATTCAAAGCTGCCTTGTTCCCAATATTAAATGTTTGGAAACTTGAGTGTAACAAAATTTCTGGAAGATTATCTTTTTATATTCTTTTCTGGTCCTGGAGCTTGAACTCAGGGCCTAGGCTTATTCCCTGAGACTTTCTTGCTCAAAGTTAGTGCTCTATCACTTGAGCCACAGTGGCATTCTGACTTTTTAGAATAGTTTCTTGGAGATAAGAATCTCACAGAAGTTCCTGCCTGGGTTGGCTTTGAACCATGATCCTCAGATCTCAGCCTCCTGTGTAGCTAGGATTGCAGGTGTGAGTCACCAGTGCCCAGAAGATTATCTTAATTATATGTTCCATGTCATTACTGGCCCAACCACTCCCCCCCCGACTTTTTTTAAAAAAGCATAATTACATTTCTTTCTTTATTATTTCACCTTGCTGTTGTCAGACTTTATGTTTCCCCATCCTAGTCAGGTAAGGCTTCTTGCTTGGGAGTGTCAGTAGATTGCTGAGGAAGAAAAAGCATAAAATATAACTATACGGGTAAGAATATAAAGTAATGAAAAAGAACCTCCTTTCTTACCTGAAAAATGACATTCCTTTGCCCCTTTATGACATTTATATGATTGACTTGTGTGAACTACGACACATCACAAGACATTTGTAGCACAGATGGTGACTTGGGAGGGTCAAACAAGTGTAAACCAAGGAAAATTTCTAATATAGCTATAATAGCAGGAAGAAAATTACACTGGTATTGTTGAGAATGGTAGGAGAATATCAACATTGCTCAAAGGATATCCTCCTCCCTCTGCTAGGATTACAGATATGTGTTACCTTATCTGACTCAAGAAATTTGAATTTTCCTTCTGATTTCACACTTTGATATGTGATATTCCAACTAAGTTACTGATTTTATACCATTTCTATGAATAAAAAGATATAGCAGATTTATTGTAGATAATGCATCTCTGGCTCTTTGTAGAGTTCCAGGAACTGCTGGTTCCAAAAACCAGATTCAGAGCAATGGAGGAAAAGATGTCCGTGCAGTGACACCTCAAAGAATTGTTTATTTAATAATTAATTCTAATTAGCAACAAGGGGCAAGAAATGAGTCTAACCTAACTGAAACATGGTTAAGCTACAGTTATTGTCCCCAACTTCGGCTATTATAGCTCAAATCAGTCCAAAGCAAATATAAGGGGGTTAAAGAGAAAAGGCCCCATTACATGGGGTACAAGATGAAAAAGGAGGTTTGGTAAAGGATCCAGGAATTTCTTCACTAAGATAAGTGCATACAGGGACTCCCCCACCCCCTTCTCTCCCTCTCACTCTCTCTCTGTCTCTCTGACTCTGTCTCTGTCTGTCTGTCTGTCTCTCTCTCTCTCTCATGTGTGTGTGTGTGTGTGTGTGTGTGTGTGTGTGTGCATGCCAGTCTTGGGGCTTGAACTCAGAGACTGGGCACTGTCCCTGAGATTTTTTTGCTCAATCCTAATGTTCTACCACTTGTGCCATATCTCCACTTCTAGTTTTTTGGTGGTAGAAGTCTCAGGAGCTTTCCTGCCTGGGCTAGTTCTGAACTGCAACCCAAACACCTCAGCCTTCCGAGTAGCTAGGATTACAGGTATGAACCACTGGAGCCAGGCTATCTTTTTTTTTAATTTAATTTTATTTTATTTGTGAACATATTGTACAGAGGGGTTACAATTGCATGGGCAGGATAATGCCCTTCCCATCCCTTCCCAGCCTCCCCCCTCCCCCCCATCCCAATCCTTCTCCTTC
>NW_012267254.1:1534399-1562400 GCF_000151885.1 Dipodomys ordii | reverse complement strand
CCCGAGGCGCGGCCGGACAGCGCCCGTGGCCACCCTGGCGGCGCGCAGCCCCCCCTCCCCGGAGCACCCGCCCCGGGCCCCAGGCTCTGGCCGCCTAGAAGTCCTCGTCCTCCTCCCAGCCGAACACCCGCTTCATCTCGGCCAGGAAGCCCCGGTAATCGCTGAGCAGGGGGCTGTCCTTCTCGATGTAGGGGATGACCCACTGCAGGGCCGGGCCCTTGAGGCGGGTGATGAGGAACGTCACCTTCAGGGCGTCGCTGGAGAAGGTCTTGTCGTCCACGAACATGTAGGAGCCCGTCTGCACGATGAACTCGGGCAGCCGGTCCGTGTCGCCGTCAAACATCTCGGGAAAGGGGATGGGGTTCTTCCAGCGCCGCGCCGAGCGCCGGATGGGCCAGGCCATGAAGGCCTTCATCAGCTGCACCCGACCCTCCATGGCTTCAGGCTCGTTCCGCCGCGCTCAGCTGGGCTTCGCTGGGCTTTGCTGGGCTTCGCTGGCTGTGCGGGTGTCAGAGCCCAGCCGTCGCCGGAAGTGCGTCCTCGCGGAGGCGGGGCCGTGCGCGGGAACTCAATGGCTTGTCCGTGTGTGGGCGTGCCCACGGGCAGAGCTCCTGCGCGCGCGCACGGGCGCGTGGTTCTTCCACTGGACTTAGAAATGGCTCGTGCGCAGGCGTGTCACTGGGCCCAGGCTGAGTAAGAAACTGTGGGGTGAATGTCACATTCTCCGATTGGTGGGGTCATGAAGCTGAAGGGGCGGGGCCTTAGGTTTCAAGTTGTGGAAAGGCTAGTGGCTGGAGGGGACTTTGGGTGGGTTGAATATTTCGTGATGGAGAAGCCTGCTTCCCTTGCAGAGGGACATTCTTTGTTCTGGAAGTTGCTGAGTTCCCTGGACACCCCTGCCCCTCAGACCTGGCATATTCGTTTATGGATGAGACTCTGAATGCCACTTCAGTGATGTGCAGTACCTTTGTTTTCTGCTTCCTCTTGCATTTTTTTTTTTTGGGTCCGGTCGTGGGGCCTGAACTCTGGGCCTGGGCACTGTCTCTCAGCTCTTCAGCTCAAGGCTAGCGCTCTACCACTTGAGCCACAGCGCCACTTCCGGCTTTTTTCTGTTTGCTTATGTGGTGCTGAAGAATCGAACCCAGGGTCTTGAGCATGCAAGGCAAGCGCTCTAACACTGAGCCACCTTCCCAGCCTCTCTTCTTGCATTTTTATGTGTTAAGTACTAGCTCCCTAGCTGTAGATGAGGGTGACCTCTCTGTTACTGTTACTGTGATAACATTTAAAAAGGCCTCCAACTGGCCAGTGGAGGCTCGCACCTGGAATCCTTAACTATTCAGGAGGCTGAGATCTGAACATTGTGGTTTGAAGCCAGCTTGAGCAGGAAAGCCTGTGGAACTCTTATCTCCAATTAATCACTAAAATGCTGGAGGTGGAGCTGTGGCTCTAGTGGTACAGAACCAACTCAAGGACAGTGAAAAAGCTCAAAGACAGTGCCTAGGTCTGAGTTCAAGCCCCAGGACTAACACAAAAAATAAGTCCTCCAATATTAGCAACCATAATATAGAATGTCCATAAAGTACTAACAGCAGTTAATGTAGAGAAGGCTTAATGTTGACAAAGGACTTTTGAACTCAAGATCTCATGCTTCACACACAAATACTCTAATATTTAAGACATGCTCTCAGCCCTGAGAAATGTCTCAGTTTCTATATCATTTTATTTCTCATTTATGTGATTGATTTGTTCATATACAATACTGCTACAAGGAACCATAACAGAGAGTAAGCATTATTATTAGAACATTTTTTCAAGCTTTATATTCTACCTAATAGCTACACTATGTCAGTGGTTTTTTAATATTAAAAATGACCAAAAGTCATTTTAAATTCAAGTGTTTTTCAATACTAGCTACATGGGAGGTGGACATCAGGAGGTTTGACACACAAGGGCCAAACTTTAGTGTGATCTCATGTTAACAAATAAGCCAGGAGTGGTGCCACGTGCCTTTTTTCATCTACACAGAATATGGTAGATCATGCTCTAGCCCATTTCTGGGTAAAACTATGGAGCTTATCTGAAAAATAACCTAAAGCAGACTTCAAGTGTGACTTTTTGATAGAGTGCTTGCCTGTTAAAGGCAAGGCTCTGATTTCAAATGACAACACTGCCTAAATAAATAAATACTAACCTAAAGCCCAAAAAGCTGGAGATGAGACTGAAGATTCAGAGTGCTTGCTTAGCAAGCCCTCCTTGTTTTCATTATTTGTGGAATAATATCTTGCTTTGTTGCTTGGGCCATCCTGGACTTGGATCATCCTACTTCTCTTAAAACTGAGACAATGACAGGTGCATGCAACCATGCCCATTTTTTATTGATTGAAATAAGGAGCTCATGAACTATTTGCCAGTGCTGACCTTGAACAGTGTCCTCCCGATCTCAGCCTCCCCAAGTAGCTAGGATTTTAGGCAGGAGCCACCACCTCTATCTCTGTCTGTGTGATTTCCCATGACAGACCCAGCTTGGCTAATCTACCTCTTAAGGATCTATATTAAAAACATAATTTACAGCTGGGTGCCAGTGGATCATGCCTGTAATCCTAGCTGCTAAGGAAGCTGAGATCTGCTTATAGAAGTTCAAAGCCAGCCCAGGCAGAAAAAGTCCATGAGACTCTTTTCTCCAATAAATCACCAGAAAACCAGAAGTGGCGCTGTGGCTCAAGTGGTAGAGCACAAGCCTTGAGCTGAAGAGCTCAGGGACAGCGCCCAGGACCAGTGTTGAAGCCCCACAACCAACAAAAAAATAAAAATCTTGATGCTGGCCACTCATGCCTGTAATCCTAGCTACTCAGGAGTCTGAGATTTGAGGATTAAGGCTGGCATCTAAGAATTGTGGTTTCATGCCATCCTGGTCAGGAAAGTCTGAGAATCTTATCTCCAACAAACTACTGAGAAAAAGCTGGAAATGGAGCTGTGGCTCAAGTGGTAGAGTGCTAGCCTTGAGAAAAGGAATCTCAGGGACAGCACCCAGGCCTTGACTTCAAGCCTCAGGACTGGCACCAAATAATTAGCATTATATTTCATTAAATTATATTGAATTAAATTATTATAAATGGCTATTATTGTTGTTTACAGAATAGAGGAGAGAATTTTGAAAGATGTCACCAAAAAGCCATTAAATATCTGAGGAATGTTAACTAGTTTGATAATCATATATTATATACAGGTTTCAAAACATCACATAGTACCCTATAAGTATGTGCGATTATAAGTATGTGTCTAGTTAAAGTAAAAATGATTGTTTTTCTTTTTTTTTTTTTTTTGTCGGTCATGGGGCTTGAACTCTGGGCTTGGGCGCTGTCCCTCAGCTCTTCAGCTCAAGGCGAGCGCTCTACCACTTGAGCTACAGCGCCACTTCCGGTTTTCTGGTGGTTTATTGGGATAGGAGTCTCACGGTCTCTCCTGCCCGGGCTGGCTTTGAACCGCGATCCTCAGATCTCAGCCTCCTGAGTAGCTAGGATTACAGGCGTGAGCGACCAGCGCCCGGCGATTGTTTTTCTTAAAAAATAATTTAAGACTGATACCAGTAGCTTACATCTGTAATCTTAGCTCCTCATGTAAACAAGATCCTGAGGATCTTAGCCCAGCTCAGGCAGCTCAGACCACATCTCCAAAATAGCCAGCAAAAAACCAAGCTGGAGGGATTGCTCGGTAGTAGAGCACCAGCAGAGTAAATTGGCTGAACATGCTAGCTCTCAACCACCAACCACAATAAAGGGCCTTCAAATTTCTTAGGTGCTCCTCTGTTTTGACTTGCATGGGTACAAAAATGTATTCATGGATTTATACACAGAATTATGTGTTTATATACAGAATTTCAGTATGTAGTCAGACTGATATGGAACTGGATTTGTAGCCCAGGCTGGGCTGGAATTCATGATCCTTCTATGTCAGCAGGAGGAAAAGAAAATGAAGGAGAATGACCTGAATATGCTGGAATTCCAAGCCTGTACCACAACACCAGGCTTCTTCCTTGTTTATTTTTGTTCTGGCAGTGCTAGGGATGAAATCCAGGACTTGTGTGTGGCAGTCATGTATCCTTTCACTGAGCTACATGCCCAAGGGAGATGCTTTTGAAAAAGCATACTGAAAAGTCATAGGAATAAATCCAAGTATGTGATTTATGGATATGAACTCTCTATCTACTTTATTGATTTGTGGAGTATTTCAAAGTTCTGAAACTTAGGAAAGGGCTGATGGGGTGGCTGATGGGGGGATTTTTTTGTAGTTTCTGAGTATATGAAGGGTATCTAGGACTAGAGAAGTCTTCAATAGGTACTTCAGGCTGTGAGGCAAGTTTCTATACTAGGCAGTATGACACAACTTCATGATGTTGCTTTATGAATCTTATGGCAAGCTCCAAGAAGAGAGTTTTTCTGATATATGTCTGTGTTCTGGAGGAAGGCCTTGTTCCCCTTACACTTTTCATCATCCTTGTACAGATTCTGAGGTAGGGTAGATTAGGGAAAATGAGGCATGGTGAAGGGCAGCCAGGAATTCAATAATTCAGCTTAAAGCAAATACAGGAGACTAATCTTCATCTATCAACTTTCCTTCAAATTAAAGAACCAAAATCATTTTAGGGGAAAAGGATATAGAATAGACTAGGGAATATGAGGCCTGGTGAAGACACATCTGAAACAAGCAAAGAATTTAGAAAGATAGCACTATCATTGCTTCTAAGATACACAACTAGATGCATTCTTTATCTCAAGGATTAGCAGTTGTTTTATAGTAAGATACATTCCTTTTTTTTTTTTTTGTCAGTTCTGGAGGTTGAACTCAGGGCCTGAGCACTGTCCCTGAGCTTCTTTTTGCTCAAGGCTAGCATTCTGCCACTTGAGCCACAGCGCCAGTTCTGGCTTTCTCTGTTTATGTGGTACTGAGGAATCAAACTCAGGGCTTCATGCATAGTAGGCAAGCAAGCACTCTACCACTTAAGCCATGTTCCCAGCCCAGGATGCATTCTTTCCTGAAAGGAATACCCAAACAACAGCCAGGAATTCACAAAGTATTACACCTACAGCAAAGACAAACACCTATCTTTGCATAACTTTATCATAAAAATACCCCTTGTGAAATAGCTCTGTTTCTTCCTTTGAGAGTAGCTACACTCTGTTAGAGTAAGCCTCTGCCTTTCTGCTCAGCTGTTTGTCTGACTGCCTGCTACCCTGCTTGCTTACTTACTTAACAAAGCTTTGCCAAGTTTTCTTACCATGATGAATTGTCCAGAAATTCTTATTCTGCAACTGAAGTCAAGGACCCTAAATGAAGAAGAGGCTCTACTTTTAGATGGAAGCTTCCCAAACTCTCACCTGGATGTGGCGACAGTTCTAGACCTTGATGCTAAGGTACAGAACATCCACCATGAGATACAAGGACCCCAACCTGCCCTGCATAACTGGAGTTTTGTGAGTTTAACCCTTTACTAAGGACTAATATGTCTGTAGGAGAAGTGATCCCTCTGGATACTACATACAGGCCTCATCTCTGTGTGGATCATAGAGATGTTGAGGGAAATCTGAACATGCTAAAGGCAAGAAAGAAGAGAATGGGGCCAGGAGTGTGACCAAACACTTCTTCAGTTTCTTCCTCTACACACAGGACTTCAGAGGAGACACAGTACCATAATTCGCTCCCAGGTGACAGGATGCCAAAGGTCCAGGCCCAGGAGGAATCTAGAGTTTCTCAGTGAAGCTGGGGAGCAGCCTAGTCCTCAAGGAGGCACACAGTTCATTCAAGCCTCAGTACCACCAAAGCTGCCTTCCAAAGCCAGAAAGAATGTGGATGGGTAGATTTCTCTGTATGTGGATTTTTCCCCTTCTTTTCTTTTCTTAAATTTCAGTTGCTGCTTCTAAATGTGGCTGGTGAACAGCAGACAAACCAGGTGCAGAGGAGGTAGAATGAGTGGTAGTGGTTTCCATGGAAAAAGCACTGAGTGGTGCTTTTGATTTGTGTATTACCATGGCAACATCTATTTACCCAGCCTTTTCTATAGGTCAGGTGATGGTATAAGAGAGACAGCATTTAATCTCCATGGCAGCCTGAAAGAAGGAGTGGAGCATTTAATTGTTTCCATCTGAGTTGGAGGCTTCTGGAGGTGGAATAATGCTCCCAGGATCTTGTTCAACAGCAGAGCTGCTATATTTAGTGGTAAAGTTTTATTCTTGAGCACCTACAGACTGCTTTGTTTTCGATGCCACTCTGAGCCCGAATAGCCATGAATAAAGCTGATCATTAATAAAGAGGAGCATTCATTTAGTCTTTACCTCCACATGCCAGACACTTTACTGAGCTGAAGGACCCCTCCCCAGCTCCATGTCAACCTGGAACCTGAGAATGTAACTTTGCAAAGAGTGTCTTTATATAAATGTAGTCAAGTTAACGTGAAGTCCTACACGATCACAGTGGGCCCTAAATCCAATATGACCCATGAGCTTAAAATATAACAGTCACAGAGACACGGAGGCAAGATGATGTGACAATCACTAGAAGCTGGAAGGAGTAAAGAGGAGTCCCTCCTACAGCCTTAGAGGATGGCGATCCTACAGACACCTTGATTTCAGCCCTCTGTTCACCAGGTGGGTGTGACTGGTTTCCTCAGCCCTAGGAAACCAGGGCAGACACTACTGTGCAGAGCGTTGATTTCTATGCATTATTTCATTGGCTCCTCATGGAACCCTGTGATTATTAATCATTTTTCAGATGAGAAAATTGAAGCCCAGAGAGTGAGAGACCTGACCAAACTCACCGAGCTCACAACCTGAAAAGCCAGGATTCCATCCAGCTGATTCCTCCTTTCAACACCTCTGACTGCACTGCGTCTACAGTAAAACATGGGTTGACCATCTCCCGGCACTTACAGGGCTTCTGAAAAGTCTTTTGAGGCCTCCTGGGATGTTCTACTGCCCAGTTGAATTTTCAAATCACTGTTGTAGTGAGTACAGGAATCAAAAGCACCCAAGTGCCTGTGGAGTTTTTGGTTGCTTGAGGTCCTGTGCCTTGCGTTGATTTTGTAAACCTATATATCTCATCCTGATTGGTTTACAGCAAGGTAATTTTCCCAGAGCTGTTGATGAATAGTCCATGCCTCACCTCCGCACCCTGCCTGCATCCTGTGCTAATGACAGTCATGACATCTGCTGGTGACTCCCTTGAACTACATCGGAAGCCAACGGAGGATGCTACCAGGACCTTCAGCAAGAGGCAGCCACCCCTGGGCCACAGTTTGGATGGAAGAATAAGAGGAAAAACCGTGAGGTATGGGGACTAGGGAGGGAGGAAGGGAGGCTTGTCACACCTGTCTGAAGAGAAGATGCCTTCACATGGCCATTATCCTCACCTGTGAAGACCCCCATGCTGTTTCTGGGCACACTTTCAGAACTTCAGTGCAATTACCCCCCCCCCCCGCACTGACTGCACATCCACTACAGGGGGAGGCGGATCCCTGTTGCCCATGCCCAATCATATCTTGCTAACATGTGTGATTTGAGAAGAGTGCACGGGTCTCTGGGAACTAGAGAAGCCATCTTGCATTTCTACTGGCCTGGGCTGTCAGGTCCTTCTGATCTAACTTCCCCCTGAAGATGGCCATGGTCATTTTGCCCATTCCCCAGCCAACTTCCATGGTGGTAGGAGGTGTCACATCTTGGCTGGTTGAGCCTTTCCCAGCCCTTGACACCTTCTTTGCACCTATACATGCCCTGCAAGCTCCTTCTTGAAGTAGCCTACTGGGGATTCTGTATCCAGGCCCATATCAGGGTTCACTGTGGACAGGAACCACAAAAGTGGTTCCAGAAACAGGGAGTATCATCACAGAGTGGGATTAGAGCTGGGGTTTATCAGGATTTGATATATAGAAGGAATATACTGCTGACATTTGCTTTTATAGTTTTATTTCAGCTAGTTATTCTATAGGTTGTTGGAGTAATGTTTCTTACTGTTTTGGACAATGTGGTTGTCAGATTGGAAAATCCTTTCCAGGAATACATAGTCAAAACAGGCTCTGTGTAGGGTTCTTCTTGAGTTTGGAAGAGCTGGTTTTGTTTTGTTTTATTTGTTTTTTTGGTGGTTGTGGGGCTTTAACTCAGGGCCCAGGCACTGTCCCTGAGCTCTTTTGCTCAAGGCTAATGCTCTACCACTTTGAGCCACAGTGCCACGTCTGGTTTTTGAGTGGCTGACTGGAGATAATAGTCTCATATGGAGACTTTTCTACCCAGGCTGACTTTGAAAGATCCTCAGATTTCAGCTGCCTGAGTAGCTAATATTTCAGGCATGAGCTATTGGAGCCTGGCCTGTTTTTGAATAAAGTAAAAAGCCTTCCTGCCAGACAAAAGGGAGTCCTTTACATAATGGAATAGGTTAAGGTAATTTACCTTGGTGACCTTACACCTACCACAAAGTTCCCTCTTCAGATTACCCACTCTTCAATCTCACTTCCTAGGTGGTATTCACATAGCTTCTCCTTGAACATGTAAGGCAAAACTTGACTCAAGATCTTTGCACAGGCTGCTTGTCTTTCTGAAGAGAAGAATAGCCTTGAAGATTTTGCTGACCTATTGCTTCCTAAAGATGCTTACCCAGGCCACCCAACTTGAAAATGCAATACATCCCCTGAATCACTTTATTTCCTATTATGTTCATTACCTTTCAATCTATCATGAATGTCACTATTGGTTAGGCTTTTCTCCCTTGAGAGAGAGTATACTTCACACCATCCTTCATATGCAATGAGAAAATTACCATTATTGGGCCAAGCTAACTGCCTATTTTATTCACTAATTCCAGGTTCCTCAAGCTATTTCTCTGGTTCCTAGTCAGGACTCAACAGATGTTTGCTAAGTGAATGAATAAGGGTGATCAGTGTGGCAATCAGCATAATTAGTAAAGTGGATGTTAGTGTTAGCCATGAAACCTGCACCCTGCTGGTTCCCGCCTGTAATCCTAGCCACTCAGGACACAGAGATTTGGGGAATAAAGTTCTAAGGCATCCCTGGGCAGGAAAGTTCCTAAGACTCTTATTTCCAATTAACCACAACAAGCCAAAAGTGGAGCTGAGACTGAAGTGGTAGATCCTGGCTTTGAGCAAAAATGCTAAGAGACATCACCAAAGCCTTGAATTCAAAGCCCTAGTACCCCACTCCTAAAAATAATTCTGAGATAAAGTACTGAGATAAATTCCCTCTATGGAAGGAATCTTAGTACAAGACTGGCACTTGGGATCAATAAAATGTAACATGCCCACAGGACTGACATAAGATCCCTGCTGAAGAGTAGTAGTGATCCACTGGATGGCTGGTCTATGCTAAACATCATACTGGACTTTTTTTTGTTTGCACAGCCTGGGAGCAAGTTTGTGCCATATCTTCTTAAACTTCCGAGTCTATAGAATGGCTTAACCCCAAGTCAAACCACTCAGGTAGGAAAGTTCATGAGTCTCCAAAAAGCCAGAAGTGGACCTGTGACTCAAGTGGTAGTGCACTAGCAAAATGTTCAGAAATCCAGGAGTTGGTGGCTCACACCTATAATTCTAGCTACTCAGGAGGCTGAGATCTGAGAGACATGGTAAAAAACAAGTCCGTGCAGGAAAGTCTATGAGACTTTTTGTCAAGGTGATGTACAGAGGGTTTATAGTTACATACATAAAGTAATGAGTACATTTCTTGTCAAACTCCCTCCCTCGTTTTTCTCCCACTTTTCCTCCCTCCCAGTCCCCCTCAACCCCTCTCCCCAAGTCTGAGACTCTTTTCTCCAACTACCCAGCAAAAAAGCTGGAAGTGGAGCTGTGGCTCAAGTGGTAGAGCGCTAGCCTTGAGCAAAAGAAGCTCGCCACAGGATCTACGCATGTATGCACATGCATGCACGTGCATGCACACACACTCCCTCCCACACACAAAAGATAGGAGGAGTTATATTTCCCTGCCTACCACATCTTTTGGGCTATAAGAGATCACATGACTACTTGTAGCATCCTCATTGGCTGTCTGGGGAAAGGTGGGCTCAGTAAAGCCTCTTAGGAGGTTTAAAAGGCTAACTCCCATGTGGTGCAGCGTCCCTTTCCATCATAGGAGTGAGGAAGAGGGCGGAAGGCCAGATCCTAACTGAAAGTTGTGACGTCAGGACCTTCAGACCGAAGAGGCATCATATTCGCATTGTCTGTGAGGCACAGGAGTCCCCCAGGCCTCAGGTCTCCCCGGTCTCAGAACAATGCTCTGGCTTCTGAGCCAAATTTTCACATTCTTCCAAAGAAGAGCGGACACTGATGAGGGGTAACAGAGGCCACTGCAAGGTATACCTTCCCAAGTCCTCCTTTCCCACCTGCATCCTCCTAAGGCTTCTAACAGCTCTCGCTTCTGCTCCTGAGCCACAGGAAGGAAGAGTGTGAAGGGTGCGGCTTGGCCATCTAGAATGACCATTATAGGGGAGGGGTCCCTGAGTCCCTGAGAGTTAGGCCACCGTATATCCATGCCGCAACACTCTTTGTTGGGTCTAAGTGGGAATCATTTTGGACCCATGCACAGGAGTTGTGTGCCAGGTGGGCTCTAACCTTTTCTGTTTCAGAGAGAAGTAAAACACTCTATCTTGAGACTAAATTTATGTTTGCTCAAAGCCAAGTGCGCAAATCATACACCTGCTATGCATGGGAAAGCAGGAGTCACATTAAACTGGTTCTCTCTGCTGCCTTGCCCCAGGTCTAGCCCAGAGTGGACCCTTGGGGAAGATAGGGGAGGACCTGCACAAAGAGAGGAGAGGTCAGAACATTTGCTGGGTGACTGATGTCTCTTATTTGAATTACAGTAGTTCTTTAAAACAACAACAGCAGGGCTGGGAAGGTGGCTCAGTGGTAGAGTGCTTGCCTTGCATGCCTGAGACCCTGGGTTTGATTCCTCAGCACCACATAAGCAGAAAAGGCCGGAAGTGGCGCTGTAGCTCAAGTGGTAGAGCGCTAGCCTTGAGCCGAAGAGCTGAGGGACAGCGCCCAGGCCCAGAGTTCAGGCCCCACGACCTCCCACCACTAACAACAACAACAAAAAAAAAAACCAGCAATAAAAATGCTGACTTGGTTTTCTTGTTTTTTATTTTTTGTTTTGTTTGTTTCTGTGTGAGGCTTGAACTTGGGGCCTGGGCACTATCCCTGAGCCTCTTTGTGCTCAAGGCTAGTGTCCTACCTGAATTATAGTAGTTCTAATTTGTGTCTAGTACTTGTATATGCCAGGTATGGGACTAAGGCATATGTGCCATTAATTCAGTCTAAGAAGAGCAGTCCTAGCATTGTCATGTCAGGGCAATAGGAAAGAGAGGCACACATCTGTGTGAATGGCTACCCCCCCCCACTCAGATCCAACAACTATGCTTTAATTACACCATTAGAGGGCATTCAGAGTCCTCAGGAGGGTGGTGGGAAGAGATTATTGCCTTGTGGTTAGCACTGTGCTCAGCAGGGACAGGGATCTGCCATCCTCCCTAGGAGGAAGAGTACAGACTCCCAGCGGAGGTGGTTGGGTCTTAGCGAAGCTCGTCTGGGAATGCCATTCTTCCTGTTGAGCTGAACTCTCTCATGGCAGCGTCCCTCACTACCTATTCTTTTGTCCACTGGGAATAGAGAGTCTGACAAATTTTCATGTGCTTAGTGGCCATTGCTTCCTCTGTCCATTCTCTTTCTCTTATGTTATGATGTGACTAATACATTTAACTGGTGTTATCCATTTCTCAGGTTTTCTTGTTTTTCCCTTTTTCCATTTTTTGTTTGTTTTTGTTTGCTTTTGGTGCCATTTCTGGGGCACAAAACTGGGCACTGGACCTCAGCTTTTTGCTCAAGGCTAGCACTCTACTACTATAACCACACTCCCACTTCTAGCTGTTTGGGTGATTAATTGGAGATAAGAATCTCCTGGGCTTTCCTGCCTCAGCTAGCTGCTAACCATAATCCTTAGATGTCAATCTCCTGAGTAGCTGGGATTACAGGCATGAGTCACCAATGGCCAGTTGATTTTCTTGCCTTTTATTTTCACAATGTAATATAAAAAAGACTTCCTAGCCATTCTTCTAATGCACCTAATTGTTGAATAGACAGCTTTGGCACTGTGGCACTGTGGTTCAGAGCTTCAGTTCTGCAGTCCTACTGTGTGGGGTAGGATCCCAGAATACCATTTACCATTTTTGCTTGTTCAGAAAAATCAAACTCTTTGGTGATTACATTTAAAGCCCTAATACGTTACAGTACTATGTCTGTTGAGATATAGCACATGCTGCTTCTCATTATGTTGGTGTAAATGAAATAGCTGTGTAATAATCATGGTAAGGGTTGCAATCAGTGATAGATCACTGGCCTAGTATGTTCAAGGTCCTGGCTCCATCATTAACATTGCAAGGAAACAAATAGTCCTTTAAAGACTGCATACATAGATATGATTATTTAAAAAATATTTATACTCTAGATTGTGCAAGGCATTTACAGTTCAAAGCAGTCGACCTGTAGGCTAATTTTCATAATAGAATTCAGGCATATATTATTATAGTTCTTGTTTGACAGACAAGACAGGGTCAGAGAAGTTAAGGGATTTGCTTGGGGTTACATTGATGGTCAATGTTGGAGCTGTGATTGTAACCTGGCAATCTAGCTCCCCACATTTTGCTCTTAGCCATAACACTCCACTGCCTGTGGTTCAAAAACACTGTGTTATATAGCCACCATCCTGTACATATCACCAATTTGCTGTACTGTCTCTGTCATCTGCATCACAAATTGGAACCATTCCATTTCTAGAAATAGATAACTGTCTAGGACTAACTTCCTCTGGTAAGATTTCTTTGTAATGAGTGTTTGTTTCCGAGATCAATTTGTGGAACCACATGTTTACCCATTCTATAGGGGACAGCAAATCGGAAACTATGCAAAGATTTGTGACAAGTATTGGTAGTGATGACTGCATGGATGAGTGCATTGATGTGACTGGCAATATGCTTCTGAAAGCTGGACAAAAAGTTACTGCAGTTGCAGATGAAGATGAAGCATCTCCAAGACCAAACACAATCAAAGTAAGAGTAGGATGTGTTTGGGGGCAATCGTTTTTTCCTAGTGGCTTTCAGTCTTGCTTTTTTTAAAATTTTAATCCAGTCTCTCTGTATGACCTGTACAGTAGAATTATTGAAATTTGAAGTCCTACTCCCCTGAAACTGCAGATCCTTTTCTAATATTTGTTGTTATTTCTGTTTTTTGTTTGTTTGAGATAGAAGTCTCAATGTGTTGCTCTAGCTGCCCTAAAACTCAAGAGCTGAAGCAATTCTCCTGCCTCAGCTTCCTGATTAGTTGGGACTACAGGCATGTAAACTAGTACATCCCCTATAGAAAACAATGTGGAGTTTCCTCAAGAAAATTAAAAATAACATTTCTTCATGATCTGACTATTTTATCCTTGGGTATCTATATGAAGGAAATGAAGTCATCACACAAAGCAGATACCTGCATGCTTGTAATTTTTGCAGCTAAAATATGGCACAGGAATGACTGAAGAAATGTGGTATAGCTGGGTACCAGTGGCTCATACCTGTAATCTTAGCTTCTCAGAAGTCTGAGATCTGAGATCTGAAGATTGAGGCTTGAAGCCAGCTTAAATCAAGAAAGCCAGTGAGACCCTTACTTCCAATTAACTACTAAAAAAGCCAAAACTGGCACTGTGGTTCAAGTGGTAGAGTGCTAACCTTTAACCTTGAAAAAAAAAAAAGCTTAAGTACAGTGCCTAGGCCCTGAGTTCAATCCTCAGGACTGCCACAAAAATGTATACAGTGGAGTATTATTCTACCATTAAAAACACCTTATATTCATTCACAACCTGATTTCCTCCAAGTAATGCTGTCACATTTAGTCTGAAATTTCCTTTCTCCTCCGAATTCTAGAGACCAGTTTTTGAACTTACTTCTTCATATCCTATGTCCCCACTTGCTTAAAAAGATTTATTTTCCCTGTCCTTTAAATAAATTGTGAATTTCTAGAAGTAAAAGTTTTTTTTTCTCTAAATCTAATGCTATGTGTGCAATTCAGATTTTTGGTTGCTATTTTTTCCTCAATCATGAGGCTTGAACTCAGGGCCTCAGTGCTATCCTTCAGCTTTACTGCTCAAGGGGTACACTCTTTCACTTGAGCCACAGCTCTACTTCTAGCTTTTTGGTAGTTTATTGAAGATAAAAGTCTCACAGATTTTCCTGCCTGGGCTAACTTCAAACTGTAATCCTCACATCTAAATCTCCTGAATAGCCTGCATTATAGGTGTGAACCTGGCTTCTGGATGCCTTTTTTCAAGGCATGAAACATGGGCATTACTTTTATAATCTCTTGCCTATGATCTGCTTATAATACAACATGAAATATGTTTATTAGTTTGAGGATAACTTCAAACTATTATTTTTTTAAGTCAGTCAAGGCGCTTGAACTCAGGGCCGTGGCACTATCCCCGAGCATTTTCACTCAAAACTAGTGCTTTACTACTTTGAGTCGCAGCTCCACTTCTAGTTTTCTGGTGGTTACTTGGAGATTAGAGTCTCACAAACTTTCCTGCCCAAGCTGGCTTTGAACTATGATCCTTAGATCTCAGCCTCCTGAGTAGCTAGGATTACAGGCATGAGCCCCTGGTGCCAACTAGATATTTTGAGACAGGGTCTTATTATGTTGCACAGGCTGGTCTCAAACTTCTGGACTCAACTTACCCTTTTTCTTTAGCTTCCCAAGTAGCTGGAATTTCAGACATGTGCCCAAATCTCCTGCAACATCAGTGTTGCATCAATCAATACTAGTTCTTCTTTTATTTATTGTCATATTTTAAGTAACTTTTTTATCTTACAGATGGATGCTACTGCTGCTAATTTTGATGTCCTTAGTTTATCAGAATCACCAGTAAAATATTTAATTGGCTGTGTTACCTGTGTAAAGGATGATACTGTCTGCATTGATAAAAAAATTCACTTCTCTCTAGACATTGTTTCTGATGGTTTACATTTTACAAATATGTCATGCTTAATATTCCAAGGAGATTTTAGTTCTGAGATTCTTTCTTTTCCTTTTTTTGGGGGCCAGTCCTGAGACTTGAACTCAGAGCCTGGGCATTGTCTCTGAGCTTTCTTGCTCAAGGCTAGTACTCTCCCACTCTAAACCACATTGCCATTTCCAGCTTTTTGGGGGTAGAGTCTCACAGACTTTCCTGCTCAGGCTGGCTTTGAACCATGATCCTCAGAACTCAGCTTCCTGAGTAGCTAGGATTACAAGTGTGAGCCATCAACACCTGGCTAGAAGTATTTCTGAAGTATTCTTGGACTCAGTTGAGATAGACCTTTGGACAGGAAAATAATATACAATGTAGGGATGAATAAGTAAAAAATTTTAAATACTGTTTCATAAGTCAGGTGTAAATATATTTCTTTTTGGACAATGTCACCCCATCCTTCACTTTCCCCATTTTCCCCTCCATCCTTGCACACAAGTTGCATAATTCATATTACACATACTGTCTGAGTTCCATGTCTGCATTTGTTTACCCTTCCTCTGTCCCTTTCTTTGTCCCTTTTATTCCCCTTAAAAGACAAAAAAAAAAGAACAAAAAAAAGTTCCAAAAAGCAAAAACAAAAAAAAAACTATGTCTCCATATCCTGGAATTCATTTGGATAATATTTTAAATGTTCAGAGAAGTTATGCCTTTGGGTTCCTCTCCTGGGAGTAGCTTCCTCTAATTTCATTGTTTGTGTGTAAATGCCTAGAGTCCTGTATAATTTCTCATGCCTTGGTGTATTTTAGATCTAGCTTCCACATATGAGAGAAAACATGTATTGTTCATCTCTGAGCGTGGCTTGCTTCACTTAGCATGATTTGTTCTAGGTCTATCCATTTCCCTGCAAATGATGTAATATTATTCTTTCTATTGGATGAGTAAAATTCCATTGTGTATGTGTACCACCTTTTTTGGAACCATTCATTTATTGTAGGTCATCTGGACTGTTTCCATAACTTGACTATAGTGAATAGTGCAGAAATGAACATAGATGTGCAAATGTCTTTACGGTATCCTGAATTGTAATGTTCTTAGTAGATGCCCAAGAGTGGTGTGGCTGGGTCATAGAGAAGTTCTATGTTTAGTTTTTTGAGGAACCTCCAAATCACCATCTAGAGTCTTTGCACTAGTTTACATTCCCACCAACAGTGCACTAGGGTTCCTTTTTCTCCACATCCCTGCCAGCATTTGTTGTTATTCAAATTCTTGATGTTAGCCAATCTGAGATGAGATGGAATCTCAAAGTTTTTATTGCCATTTCATTTATGAGCATGGATGTTAAGCAATTCCTCATGTTTATTTGCCATTCTTACTTCTGAGAAGTGTCTCTGTTGCTCTTTTGTCCATTTAGTAATAGGTTTATTATTTTGGGGGGGGATTAATTTATTGAGCACCTTGTATATTTTGGATTTTAGGCCTTTGTTAGATGTATTTCTGGTAGAGATCGTCTCCCAGTCTATTGACTGTCTTTCTAGTTTTCCTTTGCTGTGCAGAAACTTTTATTGTTATTAGTAACTATGGGATTATGTAATCCCATCTGACAAGTCTCTTGTACCTTTTGGGACTCATTTCAAAAAGTTCCCGCCAATACCTATTCTAGTATTTCTCCTACTCCACCTTGCAGTAATTTCAGTTTCTAGTCTGATGTTGAGGTCTTTGATTCACTTTGAGTTGATATTGGTGCAGGATGACAAACAAGGCTCCACATTTAGTTTTCTACATATGGATGTCCATTTTCCCAGACCAATTACTGAAGAGTCTATCTTTTTTTCCAGCATATATTTTTGGCTCCCTTGTCAAATATCAGATGACTAAGTATATGGCTTTATTTCTGGGTCTTCTAATCTGGTCCATTGATCTTTGGGTCCGTTTTTGTACTAGTACCAAGCTGGGTTTTTTTTTTTTTTATGAAGTTGTTTAGTATTTCTTGTTTTTTTTCTCTTTTTTTATTGTGAAAATACTGTACAGAGGGGTTACAATTACATGGGAAAGATAATGAGTACATTTCTTATCAAGTATTGTAGCTTCCTCCTTTGTTTCCCCTTCCCATCCCTCCCCATCCTCCCCCCGCCCCCCCACCCAGTCTTCCCTCCCCCCCCCGCACCAAAGTTGTAAAGTTCATTTTCAACATAACAACTTGTACATCTCATTGTTGCAATGGGTCCACCTGTATCCCTATTTAAACGATTTGTTTTTCCCCTTCCCCTCCACAAATTATACCAACATCAAATACAGTGAAAGCAGGGGTTATACCGTGGGGGAGGGACATACAAAGCAACAAAGAAATAATCTTATAAATGTGTTAGAAACAATCACATGAAGGACAAAAAAACATTTGAATACATATCTTAGGGTCATTTCCCTAACATCAACTTATCTGACAACCAAGATGTTTTTGTTATTATAGCTCCATAGTAGAGCTTGAGGTCTGGGCCTGTGATCCCACTAGCATTACTTTTTCTTTTTGCCTAAAATTGCTTTGGCTATTAGACATCTTTTGATTTTCCATATGAATTTTCAAATTGTTTTCTCTATTTCTGGGTAAAGAATGTCATTGGGGGGCTGGGAAGGTGGCTCAGTGTAGAGCATTTGCCTTGTATGCTCGAGGCCCTGGGTTCGATTCCTCAGCACCACATATGCAAAAAAGTCGGAAGTGGCGCTGTGGCTCAAGTGGTAGAGTGCTAGCCTTGAGCTGAAGAGCTGAGGGACAGCGCCCAGGCCCAGAGTTCAGGCCCCACGACGGGACCCAAAAAAAAAAAAAAAAAAAGAATGTTATTGGGATTTTGATGGGGATTGCATTAAGTTTGTAGATAACCTTTGGTAGTATGGCCATTTTAATTCTACCTGTCTATGAACATGGGAAGTGTTTACATTTCTTCATATTTTATTTGTATAGTTTTCTTTTTTGGGGGGTGGGGGTCTGGTCGTGGGCCTGAACTCTGGGCCTGGGCACTGTCCCTCAGCTTTTCAGCTCAAGGCTAGTGCTCTACCACTTGAGCCACAGCGCCACTTCCGGCTTTTTTTTCTGCTTATGTGGTGCTGAGGAATTGAACCCAGGACCTCATGCATGCAAGGCAAAAGCACTCTACCACTGAGCCACCTTCCCAGCCCCTTGTATAGTTTTCAATATAAAGGTCTTTTGCACTTTTGGTTAAGTTTACTCCTTAATATTTTATTTTTGAGGCCCTTGCAAATGGAATTATTTTCCTGAGATTTCCTTCTCAGCTTGTACATTATTGGTATATAGAAAGGCTACTGATTTTGGGGGGTTGATTTTGTATCCTGCTACTTTGCACAAGTTTGTTCAGCTCTAGGAGTTTGGGGATAGAGTATTTTGGGTCCCATGTCATCTGCAAATGGAGATATTTGACTTCTTTCCTTATGCAAATCCCTTGTATGTCTTTTTCTTTCCTAATTGCTCTGGCTAGGTGTTCCTGAATTACACTGAAAAGGTGTAGAGAGAGTGGATATCCTTGCCTTGTTCCTGATTTTAGAGGAAATAGTTTTAGTTTTTCATCATTTAGTATGATGTTAGCTGTTGGTCTGTCATATAGAGACTTTCTTTTGTTGAGGTATGTTCCTTCTACTCCTAGCTTCTCTGTATCTTTTAACATGAACAGATTTTGGATTTTGTTGAAGGCTTTTTCTGTATCTATTGATATAATTGTGTGATTCTTACCTTTGTCTCTGTTAATGTAGTGTATTGTGTTTAACATATTAAACCAACCATACATCTCTAGAATAAAACCTACTTGATCATGGTGTATACTTTTTTGATTAGTTGCTGAATTCTGTTGGCAAGTATTGAATAATATTTTTTAAACCTCATGCTTTCAGTATTATGTATTCATAATAATTCATAATGAATAAATTCATTAGTTTAATAGTAATATTTAGATAGGCTTTTTCTTATATATTTAATTTCTTTTTTGGTGAAAGTTTAGGAAAGTTTCTTTTTAAAAAGAATACACTTTCCACCGGGCGCTGGTGGCTCACACCTGTAATCCTAGCTACTCAGGAGGCTGAGATCTGAGGATCATGGTTCAAAGCCCAGGCAGGAAAGTTCATGAAACTCTTATCTCCAATAAACCACCAGAAAACCAGAAGTGGTGCTGTAGCTCAAGTGGTAGAGCACTAGCCTTGAGCTGAAGAACTGAGAGACAGCACTCAGGCCCAGAGTTCAAGCCCCATGACTGACAAAAAAAAAAAGAATACACTTTCCTATAATCCTAGCTACTCAAGAGGTTGAGCTCTGAAGGTCACAGTTCAAAGCCAGTCTGGGCAGAAGAGTCTCCATGAGACTCTTATCTCCCATTAACCACTTAAAAGCCAAAGTGGCTCAAAGTGGTAAGCAAAGAAAGCTCAGGGACAGTGCCCATGCCCTAAACTAGAGCACCATGATCTGCAAAACAAAAAATCCACTGTTTTAGAATGAATTCATTGACTAGTTTTGGCTGGAATTAAGCGTATCATTAATTCTTAGCTGAGTCTGATACTGAAAAACCCCATCTTGTAATAATTCCATGACCTTGGTGGTCCAAATAGGCTAGTTGGAAAGTTATTAACAATACTTTCTCTCAGAGACTTTGTGATCTCTTTTTTTATTTTTGGCAATACCAGGGTTTGAACTCAGAGCCTCTTGCTTGCTAGGCAGGTACTCCATCATTTGAGCCATGACCCTAGAGATCTTGTGATCTCTCTTCCATTTTAGGTTTCCTTTACATTTCTCATTGCTCAAGGTTAAATGTGACCAGTCATTTCCCCCTCAAGGACTTGAGACCATCCACTCTTGGCTACTTCCTGCTTGTATATGGCATAGGCCTACATGACGAGTCTGTCAATGGGGACAGCTGGGTCAGCTAGGATCACAGGTTCTGTGGTCCAGGGTGCTCCTGTGGAAAGGAGTACATTCTTTCCTTTTTCTTTTTGTTGGTCATGGAGCTTGAACTCTGGGCCTGAGTGCTGTCCTTCAGCTCTTCAGCTGAAGGCAAACTTTTTTTTGGTTCATTTTTTATTGTAAAAATGCTGTACAAAGGGGTTACAGTTACATAAGCAAGGTAATGAGTACATTTCCTATGGATCATTGTTGCCTTCTCTTTTGTTTTCCCCCTACCATCCCTTCCCTCCCACCTAAGGCAAATGTTTTACCACTTGAGTCACAATACCATTTCCGGTTTTGTGGTAGTTTATTGGAGATAAAAGTTTCATGGCCTTTCCTGTCCAGATCCTCAGATCTCAGCCTCCTGAGTAGCTAGGATTACAGGTGTGAGCCATCGGTGCCCTGCTAGGAGTACATTCTTTAAGAGGTAATAACCAGTTAGTTTCATCTATGGAGGAGAAACTATACTACAGATACAAAGTACAGGGCTGGGAAAGTGGCTCAGTCGTAGAGTGCTTGCCTTGCAAGCATGAGGCCCTGGGTTCGATTCCTCAGCACCACATAAGCAAAAAGAAAAAAGCCGGAAGTGGCGCTGTGGCTCAAGTGGTAGAGCGCTAGCCTTGAGCTGAAGAGCTGAGGGACAGCGCCCAGGCCCAGAGTTCAGGCCCCACGACCGGACCCAAAACAAAAAAACAAAAAACAAAAAGGAGAGAAGCAGTTGGATTTTTCCTGGATCTGTAGAAATGGCAGGGAAAGAATTGGAGGCCTGGCTCGAGTGGTAGAATACCAGCCATGAGTGAAAAAGCCCAGTGAGAGTGTAAGGACCTGAGTTCAAGCCCCAGCACTCTCAGAAATGGTAGGAGATAGGTAAGAGTGTAAGTTTCTGTCTAGTCAGAAGGTAGACAACCATGGGGATAAGTTAATGATGCTTACAAACTATTTTCAATCTCATAGCAAGTTAACTTTTGAAAGTCTCATCACAAGTGACTTCATATTGAATCTATTAGCATCTCTTCTTTTATTTGAAATCATGTGTCTCAGCGTAATCCTTCTTTATGGGATAAGCTTTATCTTGACAGGTCTTTCTTCATTGTCCTACTTTGTTTTTACCTTATTGCTGGGACAAAATCTTCAGTTGCTCTCAAACAACATTGGGGTGGGTGGGGGGCGGTAAATAGACACGTCAGTTGGAAATCTGTGCCAGTAAGACACTTTTCAGCCAAATAGAAATAATGGAAAAATAGTTTCATAAAGGTAGAAAACTGTACGGGGGAATAACTTTTGTCTAAAGTAGGGGGTCTAAAGGGAGAGGCTCAGTCCTATTCAGAAGATTAGAAGAATAGGAGCAGAGAGAACGAGTGCACATGGGAGAAGGAATACTACAAAAAGGGAACAAAGCCTGAAAGTCCACATTTGAACCATATTCTAACAAGACACAATCAAGCCCAACCCTGCAGGAAATTGGGGCAGAGTCAGATAATACAAATACCCTCTGATGGGTGGAAAAAGCAGGCTAGGAACATAAGTGAGAATTTGATAGGAGAAGGAAGCGCCCTACATTTAGTAACCTCATAGGAAGGCAGGATCAACACCTGGAAGAAATCTTTAAAAAAACAAACAAGTCATGCCTAGCCAAGCCACCCAAAGATGATACTGGGTAAGGAATATTGGGTCAGAGTCCAAACAAGAGGAAAGCATTTGTGGAGTGGAGTAAATCCATGTCCTCAACCTGAATGGGTGGGGGAGGGGATAGTTTTTCCCTCCTACAGAAACAGGTCATACATAAGAAGATACTTGAGTCACAGCACTAAAATACATTACTGGAAAGTCAACATAGTTGTCTGTTTCAATTCATGTGTCTGATGAAAGAATTTAGACAAGACACAAAAATGTAGTAAAAATGTAGGCAGGAAAGTTTATTAAGGAAATAATATACTTTCCATAGAACTGAATGGTGAGAACAATTTCTAATAAAGTAAAAGTATTACAACAATATAGAGACATTTTATGCCAATCCTGGGGCTTGAACTCAGGACCTGGGCACTGTCTCTGAGTTTACTCTACCACTTAAACCACAGCTCCACTTCCTGATTTTTGCTGGATAATTGGAGGAAATAGTTTCACAGATTTTCCTGCCTGAGCTGACTGAACCACAGTCCCCAGATCTCAGCTTCCTGAGTAGCTAAGATTACACGATTGAGCTACTGGTGTCTGGTTCACATACTGTTCGGTTTTTTCTTAATACCTCTTTTTAAGACAAAATATTGCCATGGCTCACCCAGGTTGGCCTTGAACTCAAGATCCTCCTGACTCATATTCCTTGTGCTGGGATTTAAGAAGTGAACTACTGTTGCCGGCTTTTATTTTATTTTATTTTTTGATTAGCTTACATTACTTACACAGCAGGTGAAGATTTCATTGTTACATTTCCACACATGTTTACTATGTATTCCAGTCGACATCATCCCCTTTTTCTCATCTTTTATTTGTTAAAAATATTTCAGATGCTTTAAAAATAAGATTTGGAGATAGCCTTGTAGCTTTCTCTGTGGGTACGTCCATATCTATTTTCACAGAGCTGTTATTTTAAGATTTCACTTATACCCAGAACTATATTTTATGTCATTTGAATGTAACAGTCATTTTGTAACTTGGATTACAAAATATAGAAGATTATCTTAGCACTGTGAGGCAGCTTGCTATTTTCCTCTGTATGGGTAGAAGCCAAGACTTTTCCCGGAAATTTGTCATGAGATAGTCACTGTCTGCTTTGTTGAGAAAGGACTGACTATATGGGACAAAGGAAGAGTCGGGAAATTGATCAGGAGATTATTTTGGCTATTGTTGTAGAAGTGCAGATTCTAAGTGTTGACTGATTCTGGATGTATTTTGAAGTTAAAAATAAAAGTATTAGCTGCTGGATTTGGACCTTCTGGTGAGGGAAGAAGGAGTCTGTGTTAATTCTAAAGATTTTCTTTAGTGTGTCTCCTCTGCATCCTCCCCTCCCCCACTCTGCTTTATTGAAGTATGCATATACTTGCCAGGCTCCAGTGGCTCAAACTTGTAATTGTAGCTACTGTGGAGAATGAGATCTGAGGATTGTGTTTGGAAGCCAACCCCAGGTGAGAAAGTCCAAGGGAGACTCTTTATCATCTCCAATTAACTTCCAAAAAGACAGAAGTGGAACTCAAGTGGGAGAGCACTATCCTTGAGCAAAGTGAAAACTTAGGGATAGTGCTGAGGCCCTGAGTCCAAGCCCTCGGACTGGCGCGCTCGCGCACGCACGCGCGCGCACACACACACACACACACACACAGATTGCATATACATAAGTTATAGGTGACATATATATATATATGACATTTTCATATATATATATATATATATATACATCATGAAATGCTTACTACAATCAAGTAACCTGATGACCTTACATAGTTACCATTTTTGTGTGGCTGATACTTGAGATCTCTCTTAGCCAATTTAAAGTTTGTAGTATGTGATCATCAACTATTGTCATCATGCTGCACGTTTGGTCTCTAGAATGTATCCATCTTCTAACTGGAAGTTTCTAAGCTTCCACCATTATCTCTCATTCCCTCCCATTTCCTGGTCCCTGCTAACCACCATCCTGGGGGCTGTCAAGATCCTTCACAAGGGAGGCTGTTAGAGTCCTATGCACAACAGACCACTGGGCATCACTGTGACTCCGACCACATGGTGGATACTGATTATCTCTGCCCACACCCCATTTTCTTTGTTCCTTATATCTCTACACAGCCCTCTGACAGATTTCTGGGTGAGCAAAACCAAAGTAGGTCATTCAGGGAGTTCCCTAGAAGGCTGGGGAAGCCTATTGTGCACCCTTCTCTTTTTTTTCCCCTTTGAGAGGAACTTTTCAGCCAGAGAATCCTTGCTCCATGCTGAGTGTCTTCCTAAAGAACAAAACAACGCAGGAAACTCACGTCTTTTTGTGTGCAGTTTCCTTGTTTCTTCTGGTTTCAAAAACTCTCTAAGTGGACTCCTGAGTAATTTAAGAGCTGTTTTTTTGTTCACAGCTAAATAATCATCTATTTAGAAGACAGAGAAAGAATCCTGGTTTGAGACCATCCTAGGGAAAAATATCCCATTTCAATCAACAAGCCATGTGTGCTGGTGTGCATCTGTAACCTCAGCCACACCAGAGGCATAAGTAGGACAACTATAGTCCAAATTTCAAGACCATATTAACAAAAATTAGTTTCACCACAAAAACGCTAGGGCCTTGAATGCCTTCTAGCACACAGCGGGCCCTGAGTTCAAACCATAGTACTGCTCAAGAAAGAGGTGTTTTAAACCTGTGAAAAATGTACTTTACATCTAATGCAAGCAGATTTAGGGTAGTAAAAGTCAAAGTACTTTGTGAATTTTAACATAACCTAAATTGACAGATTATATGTTCATTACTCAGTACTTTTGAAGACAGAAACAGAGATAGGAAAAATATGGAAAAAAACTGTATATAGTTTTCTAAATAGCTACTTAATTTTTTTCTCCATAGCTCTTTTAGGTTTTGTGCCTTATAAAGGTGACTGGGTAGCAATTGAATATTCCATTGAACCAGTCACTACAATGATCAGCACACTCAATGTGGCCCTTAAAACGTAACCTTGTGGAAAAGATAAATTGTATTTAGGTCCTACTAGTCATTAGTTTCTTTTGTGTGTGGAGGTGTGTGGAGGCGTATGTGTACTGGTATTGGGGCTTAAACTCAGGGCCTTGGCACAGTCCCTGAGCTTTTTTTGCTCAAGACTAATAACACTCTGCCACTTGAACCATAGCTCTACTTCTAGCTTTGTTTGATGATTATTTGGAGATAAGAGTCTGATGGACCTTACTGCCCAGAATAGCTTTGAATTGTGATCCTCAGATTTCAATCCCTTAGTGCTAGAATTAGAGGTATGAGCCTCCAACAACCAGCCTGTTCATTTCTTTTATACTTCCCCTCTAGTGATTTTTGTTTTTCTTTTGCTGGTACTAGGATTTGAATGCAGGGACTTATGCTTACAAGGCTTCTACTCTACCACCTTAAGCTACACTTCCAACCTTGCTTTTTGCTAGTTATTTTGGAGATGGAGTCTCATGGACTCTTCTCTCTTGTGCTGGGTTTGAACTGCAATCCTCAGATTTTAGCCTTCCTGGGTCACTGGTGCACAGTTAGTGATAATTTATGTTTTCAGAAATCTACTCTGTGTGCTAGGAAAACTGAAAATATAATAAAATATGTTCTTTGCCACAGAAGAGGAACCCACTTGCCTATTGAAATGCAGTAATTCCAAAATGAAATAATATTGAAAATAATGTATAACCCCCATAATTAAGTTCTAAGTAATATAGTTATTTGATATTCAAATATTAATTAGAACATCCTGAGAACAGAATATAAAATATAAATATAAATGTAAATTGCTGAGAAAAATGAATGCAGTAGGTTGTGGCATTTGAACTTACTATAGAAGCTATATATTTTTTTTTATTTGGTCGGTCGTGGGGTCTGAACTTTGGGCCTGGGCACTGTCCCTCAGCTCTTCAGCTCAAGGCTAACACTCTACCACTTGAGCCACAGCACCATTTTTGGATTTTTCTGTTTATGTGGTGCTGAGGAATCAAACCCAGGGCCTCAAGCATGCAAGGCAAACACTCTACCACTGAGCCACCTTCCCAGACCCCTAAATGTAATTTTTATAGAGAAGCCTGAAAGTGGATTTCAACAAAGTTACAGATGAAATAATGAGCCTGGAATATGATGAAGAAGGATGGAAATTTACTAGCTTCTTGCCACCACATTACTTTCAAGTTATTCCCTTCAGTCTCTCAGCCTTAACTATGCAATTGTGGGTAATGTTTAGAGCAAGGTTTCTCAGCAAAGACCCTGGGTCCATCTGCATCCAGAGATTCATCTGGAATTGGTATAAGGTGGGTTCTAGGCACAGGTGTGTTGACAAAGTGCTTCTTGTGTTGGCAGTGTACCAGACAGTCTGGGAATCCATAGTAGGATGGAACAGTGTGCAAGTTAGAGCTGAAGTGCGGATGTGCAGATCCCATTATGATGGATTGTTCTTTGCTACAAAAATTTTCATCAAACTAGGCACTGGTGGCTAATGCCTGTAATCCAAGCTACTCAGGAGGCTGAGAGCTAAGGATAGTGGTTCAAAGTTAGCATGAGACTCTTATGTCCAATTACCACCCCCCCCGACACACACACAAAACCTGAGATGGAGCCATGGCCCAATTGGTGAAGCAGCAGCCTTAAGCACAAAAGGTCAGGGACAGCATCTAAGCCCAGAGTTCAAGTCCTAGGGCTAGTAATACATACATACATACATACATACATAATTCCTCACCATAGATCTGCATTACTTCACTAGAGGAAAGATGTTGGATGATAGACTACAGCATCTTTTTCACCTTGGATTCTCTGAAGTATCCGGATGGATATGAGCCTCAAAAGTATGACCTGCTAGATGCAGTGATAGAGAGTATCCAGTCAGATTGTACTTGGAGAGCAGTTTCTATCACCCCAATGTTAAGTTCTCCCTTATTCCCTGTTCATCTTTTCTTCTATAGGATGAAAATGGTTTGTTTTAATAGAAAAATTTGGCTTAGGAAGTTTTAACAACATTTTAAATAAAACTCTAGGTTAATCTAATTACTTAATGGGTGTGGTATACAACACCTGTAATCTCAGACTGAAGCAGCTAGAGCTACAGAGGAAAGCCATGTATGAAAGCAACAACAAAAATGTATTTTGGAAGCTAGCATCTCTACACTGTTTAATATTTCTGTTTATTTGAAATTAAGCAGTTATATGAATACATTTTTCAGGCATTATTTAATGCACTCAACTAATAGCCAGCCTGGGATACTTAGCAAGACCTTGTTTCATAAAAAGACAATGGAAAGCTCTCTTGTTAGTGTGAACTTACTTGATGGAACTAAATGATCAATGAAAAACCATGTTAATGCTGCCATTAAGTTAAATCACCCAATTTCTATGGCCACAGTGAATTCTGTGCTGGCAGTGCCAGCTTTGGCCTTTGATCATATACCTGCAGAGGCAAAACATCTAACTCTACAGTCACCAGGGTCAGCATGTTAATGGGCATGATTTAAAGTGACAGGCTGAGCCAGGGCTGGTGACTTATGCCTGTAATCATAGCTACTTGGGAGGCTGAGATCTGAACCTTGAGCAAAAGAAGCTCAGGGACAGTGCCCAGGCCCTGAAGTCAATCCAAGGATTGGCAAAAAAAAGAAAAGAAAAGAAAAGTACTGTCTTCTCTAGACTAATGATACCGTGGATATGAACTACCTCTACCAACCTGTACTTTTATGTAGGGAGCAGGGCCCCAAACCATACTGGGGGGATGGGCTCAGCAGGTCCTGTGCTTTCCACTGTCTGGGACATGGTTTCCCTGTCCCACTTCCTGCATGCAATCACACACACCTGCTGAGTCTCCCAACTCTCTTTAGCCTTGCTCCAGTGGCGTTCACCCAGGTCTATACCAGCACAAGGTAGAGACACTGGCTGGGACAGCATGGTGATAATTACTTTGAATTCCAGGGAAAGGAACAGTGTGGGGTTTATGATTCCTGAAGCAGCAAACTTGGGCTCCAGCTTCTCAAGCTGCCTTCCTGTTATAGCACCCATGCTTTTACATTGAGGGATACGGGGCGCTTGTAAAGAGCTCTAAAGTGCCCAAATCTACAGGTCAGACTGCCTTTTGGTTCTGCATCTGACTCTGCCAATTTTGCCCACTTTGTCTCTCCCTCTTTTCCTTTCTGTTAGGCTCCTCTTCTGCCAAGCTGCCAGGCCACTGTGAGCTCAGTGACCGTGAGCTCTTTCTTGCTCTCTGATCCAATAATGTGCTCAATATTTTCAGTGTGTTCCCTCAGTCACCCACCATTCTGAGTAGTGATTCACTGGTCCTTTCAATCCCAAACTACGAAGAAGCTGCAAACTAACTTGCTACTAATCTGATACCTTA